>NC_037669.1:133773950-134013950 GCF_003255815.1 Theropithecus gelada
AAAAAAAAAAAAAAAAAAAAAAAAAAAAAAAAAAAACAAACAAAAGGTTTTAAAAAAAAAAAAAAAAAAAAAAAAAAAAAAAGGATTAACAATAAACTAGAAGTCAATAAAATTGGCTGTTTACAAGGGGTGGAGGAGAACAGGCTAGAAAGAAAGAGAGCGACACACCTCTTTGAGAATACCACAGTGTATAATTTTGACCTCTGGAAGCATGTTAACATCATACATGTTCAAACATAACTAAATCAATAGGAATGGGGACAAAGACACCTAAATTGAATGCAAACAGAAACAAATAAATGCAACTATATTTCAAATAAATAACATAACTATACTCATTGGAGAAAAGGAACTGCAAATAAATCTTGAACTCTTTTTAATAGGGTTGTTTTACTTAAAGTATGCTTGTAGCAATTCTAAAACTATTTTATGTACATTATATGACTGAACAAATGAGTAACTGTATCGGTGTTATTAGGAGTCAGGGTTCTCACTTGTTATAAGAACTCAGAAGCCATCATGAAAAGATTCTCTCTTGATAAATCTGGGACAATCTGAGCATCAAAATAAATAAGGAAAGTAATTGACAATAACCTATTTAATAAAATTAAAATCATGAGTCCTTACTCCTGATAAATAGATAAATAAAATAAGGGAGGTGGGCTCTTCCTTACTGTAGAATGCTGGCTGTAACATGGAGGGAGCAGTAGAATTGGAAAATCTATATTTTGCAATCATCAGACAAGAATCATCAATGGATAACAGAGCAGCAGCCTTCAAAGTCTCAAGTCTAGAACTTTAAAGAGGTATAGACTTTATGGGTAGTGAATGAGTTTGTGAAAAGAAAAATAAGATGGTATTGGACAGCATATTATAAAAAATTTAAGCTGAGGAAAATGAGATACTAGGACAGTTCTCAGGATCACCTGGCAACATTGAGAGAAATAAATGATTTAAAAAAACAAAAAACAAAAAAAACAAAAAAAACAGAGAAGGTGAATCAATGGTCTAGGAGATTGTAAAAAACTTAAGGAAATCAGTGCTTGAAGAGGTTCCAGGGGAACAGTCCACTTACTCCACTCTTTTCTCCACAGATTCACACTTGCTTTCTCCTTTTCAGGGTTACATCTAACTATATACCAAGAAGAGCATATACACATATAGTACAAAATCAGGGCAACTACGTTACCTGGTAGCAAGTATAACAAGTGACATATGTAATTTTTCTTAACTTATTAAAATGTATATTGGCTTTTACCCCCTTAGAACAATGCTAATTCTCTATGATAATCTAAGTAAATAATTTTTTAAAAATAAAGACTGAAGAAAGCTATACAAAGAGATTAATTCCAAATGTACAGGGTGCTTTTCTCATTTTAATTTTATCATGTGTTTTTTAACACTGATCTCTTCAAAAATATACTTCTAATTGTATTTGGATGTACAGCCAATTCAAAGAAGAGCTACATATACGCCAAAAGGCTCTAAACAATCCGCTCAGCAGTCAAAGGGAGAGACACAAACCTCAGGTGCCCACAGGTACTAGACAGAACAGGTTTCATTAATGCTCAACCCATAAATTGTGAGTTTAGTTCCATTTTAGGCATGAACCATTTTAGAAAGGTTTATAAAGGTATTCTTCATAACATCACTGACTTTACTGAGTATTATTAATGTAAAATGCAAGATGGATGAATGGATAGATTAACAGACAGACAGATAGATGAATATTGTTAATAGTTCACAGTTAGTGGGTCAATTACAACATCAAGTTACAGTCTTTCAAACAACTAAGATAAAATGCATTCAAGTCATCTGCTTCTTACTCCCTAATTGTATGCTAGTCCTGGCTCTTTATTCCGAAAATGCTTATCTTTGAAATATATTTGAGGTATATGACATAAGTAAAAATGAAGTATAACTTAGTGTCAAGAACAGGGAAGAATACTTAATATATAATTATTCTTCAATGAGTAGCTATGTTTTATACAAAGTTTTAAAATAATTTTAGCCAGAGTACTCTTTCTTCAGATGAAATGTTATTAAAAAGTTCAAAAGTTTATTCTACAAAATAACTAAAAGTGGAACTATTTTGGTTAAAGTGAGTAGTGGAAGTCTGCAGTACCAACTGCTTTGGAGAGCTTTCCGGGCAGCCCAAGGCACGGCTAGAAAAACCACTGCTAGATAAAATTATGAGTACAATATAAATGTGTGAAATAGTTACTGAAAATGAGATGCCACTAGTAAGTATAAAAAGTATGAAATTTAAACTAGTAAAACGTCAAAGCCATTTTTATTTACTGAAGAACATGAACAAAGTAAATATAAAGTCTTTTTAATAAATAATAATTTACATCAAAAGTATAAAAGACACCTCAGGCCGGGTGGCTCACACCTGTAATTCCAGCATTTGGGGAGGCTGAGGCGGGCAGATCACCTGAGGTCAGGTGTTTGAGACCAGCCTGGCTAATATGGTGAAATCCCATCTCTACTAAAAACACAAAAAAATTAGCTGGGCATGGTGACGGGCACCTGTAATCCCAACTACTGGGAAGCTGAGGCAGGAGAATCGCTTGAACCTCGGAGGCAGAGGTTACAGCGAGCCGAGATCGTACCACTCACCAACCTGGGAGAAAGAGTGAGACTCCATCTCAAAAAAAAAAATAAATAAATAAATAAATAAATAAAAATAAAAACCAAAAGATACCTCATTTTGGCACTATGATAGCTGTTCTTCCTTGCTGTAAGCCCCTAACTGATACTGGAATCATGTTACAGATTAACATGTTTATTCTGATGTCCGTTATGTCCTAAATCTATGTGCTATTATGAAGTGATAAACGGTGGTTCAGGAAATACTTTTTAATGATGAAAATAAGCATGTTATTTACTAACTTCTAATCCCCAAATACATAGCTCAAATTTTCTATTATATCCTCCTTTTAAATAATTATCTCTAATTTTTAGGATCACTTTTAAAAGTCTAGGTTTCCTCAGTTTCCATTAGCTGTAAAAGAAAAATCAAAAATTCCTGTAAAAAAAAAACCTGCTATAAGTCAAAATGAAGCTGTCTCTTTCTACTGTTTGCTTTTGTGGAAGCAGAACAAAAGTACATTAATAGTTAACAAAGCTACAGTATGATATACGAATGAAGTCTTGCATTAAAAAACTACTTAGACTGTATTTACAAAAGAATCTGTACCATTAATTATTCAACATTTGGATCTGACCAGAAACTGGAGGATGACTCTGTAATGCTCAGTTTAAATGAACTACTTAATGTTGTAATAAACACTCAATACAGTGGGCTCAATGAATTTCAGACATATTACAATTGTATGGGTTTTCCAATTTTTTGATCAATAACAGATTTTAATGCTACATCAGTTTGAATTTCACTTTTCTCTAAAATGTTTACTTAAACCAAAAATTTTGCATCTCAATTATTTTATATTCTAAATCTGAATGTAGTTTAAACCAATGCATTATTCATAAAGCAAAGACATGAGGAAAGACAAAGCTGTGCACTTCTTTCAAAGCTGCTAAATTGCTAAAACATACCACATTTATGCATGCAATATTTGATTGTGTTTTTCTTAAAACACAAGCTTGTTTTCATCAGATCAAGATATGCCAAAAATTCTACACCAAACAATTTTTGTTTATAATTAAAGCAAGCATCAATCCAAGGATTGTCATCCATTTTATTTCATCTCTACATCAAAAAAAAAAGTAATTTAAAAAATTTTTAAATTCCCTTGAAATGATAAGAGAAATGAAAATGTAAGTGCCTTCACATAATAACAGTAAGCTGACCCTTTGGGAAATGGTTGACTTTCTCAATACAAGGTATTCAAAGCTCATTCAAAAGTGTTCATTTAGAATGCAGATATCAAAGATGATGCAAATGTTCAAGAGAAAATTAGAACTTACCAGATGTTCTAATCCAGCTTTGATGTTTCCAGATTCCCTAAAATAGAAGAATAAAAGTTCTAAATAGTTGCTAAATCCTTGTCTGCTCTAATTTTTTTACCTCAAAAATGTTTTATAAAGCCTTGTAATTTTTCATATGTATTATGTTCATAACACTGTTTTTAAGGACAAAACAATTTTTATCAAAAATGAACAGATAATTTATATTAGATTTACCACAAAATTGGTATTTCACTAAAAGAAGTTTCAGATTTTTCAAAGTCAATGAAAAACGTAAAGAACTCACAAACATCATTTTACTCTTCATACAGTATCTATTCCTTTCACACTAGCTTTTCTATTAGAAATTTTGTTTATTATTTCCAACATTATGAAAATGTTCAAATTTACAGATTCTACCACCCATATTCTACAACTCACATTTTATTTGGTTTCTCAAATATCCATCCATCAATGGTTACATTTTTATAAAAACAATGTACACATAAAGAACACATTAGTGAGTACATAGCTAAATAACTAAATCTTAACCTATTTTCTCTGTCATTAATTTTATGAATTTAATGTACACTACAAATCAGGACCTGAGATCATTTTAATATTAAAAAAGAAAATATCACCAAAGAAATCATAAACATCAAATATCATGATATGTTTTAAGTATTAAATTTCTGCTTTTTACTGTAAAAGAGACTGCTTATGGAACTAAAAATACAAGTATCTGTACATGTAACAAACATAATTTAAATATAGATTTGTTGAAATGTGGCAAACAGTTAAATTTTTTCTGATTTCAATCTCTACCAATTTATTTACGACAAATGAACTTTGGCTTTTCTCATTCTGACCAAGCAGTATTTTAGTTCCATTATACGTACCAAGCATTACCTTTTTTAACAAAAAATTATAATCCTACCACATTGCAGAAACTAATTATTAATATAAATCCTCCAACAATAAACAACATTATTATATTCATGATGTTTAATCTTCTCCCCACATCTCCTCGCTTCTCTGAGAGGTCTCAACTTTCTTTTCTATTTCTGTCTTCTACTTTTTCTTTGCCAAAGATATACTTACCTGTTTCCTTTGTCTTGCTATACTATCTTTCCAAATTTCTCCATTTTTATTCCCTTCAGATTTGCTGCTGGAAAACTGTACTCATGGCTTCCAACCTTTGCTCTCACTGCCCAGTCTGATATATTAGGAGTAAATTCCCACTTCTACTGATTAGCACTAATTTTCAGCCATTCTCTTCTGTATTTCCTGCTTCTGGCAATCTTCGCAAAACTATATATTCAATGTTTAGATATTTAATGGTTTCTGAAACTCATTATTTAATCTCTAATGTCTGTAGTCGTACTGACAAATGATAGGAATAAATTACTGCAAGGTGTGAGAGAAGGCTACTATCTATATAAATAATTATTTTATACTTTATCATTACAAAATTAATGCATTTATCAGAGCTGGAAGTCAAATGAATCTTTACATTTTCACAAGAACATTCAAATACAGTTATTTGTATAACTTAAAATTTAAACAAAAAAGTAACACATAGTGAAACATCTGAACAGGGCAACATGTGTGTGTGTGTGTGCGCGCGCATGCGCGCGCACACACACACTAAATAAAATTAAATCTTCCTCCCATCACTGACTCCCAGTTCTCAATCTTGGTTTATCCTTCTGAAGATATTCTATGCACTCGTATGTGTGTGTGTGTGTGTGTGTGTGTGTCCCCCTTCTATGTCTGTTGAAATCCACAATAGAAGCATATTATACACCCCATTTTGTACCTTCACTTGGCAATCTATCTTAGAGTCTGTGCTATATAATACACATCTACTTCGCTTTCTGCCACAGCTACATTGTCACAAAATGGTTCTTATTAGAAAATAATATTGCAATATAAAAAGAACACAAGTGATCAGATTCAAAGTATAAGTCCATACTTCAGTATCTGAAATAGCTGGGGCTAGACATGCTTTATCAGAATATTTCAGATTTTAGAAAGGTTAAGGTATGTCATACAATGGTGCCAGGAGGGTCTGATGCAGCATCTCATCATCATACACGTTAAATAATTCTGAAAGAAACATATTAATGTCCACACAAAATGGGATAAACAAAGACTGTAAATAGCCTCATTTCAGGGTAGGTTTGCTGTCAACTGTGTCTGCCACAATCTTAGGGAAAATCACTTAATTTTCTGAGATACCTGTATTTTAGAACGAGGACAAGAAACTGTTCTTTAAAACAAAAAGAAAATGTAGGCTATTGCTTTGCCATGTTTCTAAGTAATTCTTTAAATTAAAAGATATTTATAAAATGTTTTGAATGGCATGGCTGAGAGAAAACAAGACATTATTCTTGGCACATTGCCTTTCCTTCACTATCAAATGTAACCAAATGTAATCAACTACAGGGCCCTGGCTATTCAATATCCTTAATTATCATTAGATCTAACTATTTCTATCTTCACAGCTTTTATGGTATTTCAGTCCTTCATCTTTTCTCCCTAAATTGCTGCAATATCCTCTTACTGAATGTCAATAGTTCCTGCCTTGTCCCATGTCAATTCATTCTCCATTAACACAGCAAAATTTTTCTAAAATGTAAACTTAATCATGTCAATTCTCTTCTTAAAATCTACAATATCTTACCATACTGCAGTTTACCTATTCCCTCTGTTATCTTGTCAATGCTACATTACATGAAAAGTAACAACAGCAGCCACAACAAGCTACGTTTAACCTGGTTTCACTCACCAATGAACCACTTTCTCCCTCTACCTAAAATGCTCCTTTTCTCCCAGCCTCCTCTAATCTTCCCCATCTAATAAAAATCCACCCTTCAGGACTCATCCTAAACCATTCTTCAACTGGGGAAACCTCCTCCCTTTCCCACAAATCATGTAATGAATTCTTCCTATATGTTTCCATAACACTCCGGGCATGTCCCATCACAGAACTGATCACAGTATTTAATAAATGCCAATTTACTTTCCTACTTACACCAGTGAAGTGAAAACTCCTTGAAGATATGCATTCCATCTTTTTAATTTTTATATTCTGGCACCCAATAAAATGACTGAATCAATATATTTAAGGATATGACATCTGAATCACAAGATAAGCTTGGGTACAGAGTCAGTAGCAACCAGCTCAGGTCTCTGAGCACTACTACGCAGTCCCACTCTATCTCCAACCCATGTAAAGAACAAGGCAATTTGCAACACTGAGCTGCTGCCTGAGATAAAACAGTAGTATTAGGAGGAAGGCACAGGTGCATGTATGTGCACGAACATGTGTAGGGTGTAGGTGGTTATTTATTTATTTATTTATTTATTTTTACTGTTTTTGAGGGTGTGGGAGCCACAATGGGGAAAGTAGTTGAGGCTACACTAGAACACTAGAGGTGGTCCACTCTAGTTTTTAAATTAGCCTGGAGAAGCATAAGTCAGATCTTAGATTTTTACCCCTCCTTTTAGATTAAAATTACTATCTGAGGCAGCTAAATGCTGTTAGGAAAAAATAGATGAACCCACAAGGAAAATTGTAAGATGTATAAACCAGAATTTAAAAAAATAATAATCTTATCCAGAGAAAACAGAACAAGAATGTGAACATAATAACATCTTCAAAGAGATGATTTTTAGAAATATAAGTATGAAAATGAAGTTTTGAAAAAGAACCAATATATGATAGTGGGTATTACAAACATAATCATTTGAAATAAAGAACTCAGAGGATGGATTGAAAACACAATAGATACAGACAGAGGATGAATTCATAAGCTGGAAAACTGGGTAGAAGAACTATTGTAGAAGGCATAGGGAGGGGGCAAAAAGACAAGACAAATAATTGATAGAATTAAGAACAGGAGTAGAAGTGTTAACATCTACATAATGAGAATCCTAGAAGGAGGGTTAAAAAAAAAATGAAAGAGAAGAAATATTTGAAGAAATAATGACAGAGATTTCCCAGATATAAAAATATTCAAACTCAGGTTGAAAGGGCACATAGAGTGCTGAAAAGGATGCTTAAAAATCCACAGCAAAGCATATTATACGGACATTTAAGACTATAATGGATTAAGAGAAGTCAAAAAGCTTCTGGAATGAAAAAGGAGACCCCTACACAAAGGAAGAATAACACTGATATTAGATTTCTCAACACTAAAGTGAAGACAAGAAGATAATGGAGTAATAATAACTCTCAAGATAAAGTGTTACAGGAAAAGAACTGTGAACCAAGAATTAACATATAGCTAATAAACTATTATTTAAATACAAATAAATATAAAGAAATTCTCAGCATGCAAGGTTTCAAAAAATTCACCACATAAAGACATTATTTAAAAGAAGTCTTGAGGAATATAATGCAGGTAAGAAGGGAAATAAATTCAGGAAGAATCAACAAGGTAAGGCAAGTAAAGGATGGCCTAGAATTGAGCAATTATTGTAATCTAAGTAATCAATAACTAAAAAGAAAACCAGAGAAAGTTCACCCATAATCATCTGGAATTGAAATTCCAGAAAAGATTTTCAGATTGGATAAAAAAACAAAATCCAGCAATGTATTATTTACAAAAGACACACAATACAAACCGATTCAGAAGAGTTTCCCAAAAAAAAAGATTTCCCATAACTCCAGGCAAATATGAACCAAAAGAAAGCTGGGGCAGCAAGTTTAATGGTTTAATGACAAAATACATTTAAGTCCCCTACTCCCATACACACATATGTATGTATGTATTATGTATGTATACATATGTATGTATATATGAAAGGAAGGTAATTTTAGGTAATATATACATATATGAGAGTCAGAGACTTAAGTATATTCTAGTCTAGTGAAAGATAAACCAGTAAGTTTTCATTTATATCTGGAAGGTTTGCATATACATAAAGCTTAACATATCACATTGGGACACCAAAGTTTACTCAAGTTCTCCATGAAAATCAGTTTTCTTTACTTTTACTTTGGTCAAAAAGATAAGGAAGAATGACCATCTCAAAACAACACAGGTAAAGTATCATGAGTACATAAATACAACACAAGACAGTATGACATACAATACTGGTTTTAGAAGCAGAGTGCCTACACTCAAATTTAAACACTACTACAAAATAGTCATGTGAGCTTGAGTAAAATCCAACTTTTCTCAATCTCAGATTGTCCACCTATGATGTGAGGCTTACTTGCCTTACCTAACATACCAGGTTGCTGTTAAAAAGAAGGATAATGTAGATGAGGATAAAAAATAAACTATAGAAACGTTATTATGATGGAGGATATTTAAACACAGAAGTCTTAAAAGTGATTCTAAAAGTTTTAATGAATTTGAAAAAATAGAGAGGCAACATCCAAGACATTGATAGAAGGATCTTACAACAAACGGTATAAAATCTGTCCTCTTTAGTGGTCTGTCTCTTGGGTTGTCCCTGTCATGACTTCATCAATATTTGTGCAACTCCTTTTGCCCTGTGCTGAAAGCAGACTTAATTCAATTATAGGTCTCAAAACTGATAAAATGGTCCTGAAGTGGAAAATGGGAAGAGATTATTGGCAAATGAATAAAGATTTGTATCGAACTAACACACAGGAGTACAGCAGGTCTTTTTTAAATCATTCCCTGTCTTAAATCTTCTGGGAACCATGAGTTTCCCTTCCCCTCATGCAGCACATCGATTTCTGAATTAGACTGCAATATTAAATAATTAATATACTTGCCATGATTGATGTTCTGCATTAGTTGAATATTAGGTTATCAATCAAAATCCACTTGGTTTAATGTAATAATATTGAAAAAGTGTCACAGGCTGTTCATCCAATTTGTAGTTGAGGCAGCACAGATAGTAATGTTGGCATAACACCAGGTTCTAAAGCAGGAAATGCAGTGGCTCAACATGTATGAAGCAGACATTTTAAAACTAACTGGGAAAAGGCTGAGGTTGCCCTAAATAAACCAGGTAGCACCTGATAGTTTCAATCTTAGGCATGAGAAGATGCCATGTATCAATCATGCCATGGCGGGCAAGAAAAAAATTTAAACTAGGTATTACTTTCCCTTTGTTACAAACAAATTTCATTATTTTTCCAAAAGAAATATACTCTAAGTCTAAAATCTATTGCTACAATAAAGCTTATGTCCTCTTAAGAAATTTGTAGACAAAAAACTAAGATTTTTTTTAGACCTAGTCTTACTAGAAAGTCATTGACTTTTCTTTCCTTTTCTTAAAACAGAAAAACAATACCCATCATACCAAGTGAACATTCAGATTTTTAGTAGTCTATAGCAATCAGGTTAAGGAGCCACACTTAATAATGATACTTATTTTGAAAAAATACTATTCTTTCTGATGATGGCAATTTCCTTTACTATTAATATTTTGCATCTACATTTCTCAAAATATAAGCTTAGGAAAATAACTTAAATTACTTGATTTTCCCAGTCAAGTAATGACAATTTTTCTCATCATTCCCTATTATCTCAATCCGAAATCTATTATAGATTTAGTTATAAAAGTGATTACTTAAAAACAAATTTAAGAAACAAAAGATATCTACAAGAAAAGTGACTTTTTTGGGGGGATGAGTAGAAATTTAACAAAATAAATATAAACCAAAACCATTTCAAAGAGCAAGCCAAAATTCCAGTGAGGGTTTAGTTATAAAATACTCATAAACCATAAATCACATAACTAATTGAAGTAGCATTAAAGTATCATTCCACTGAATAAGTCCTTAGTAAATAAAAGATTAAATATAATTATAATCAGTAATATATGTGTTATCCCATGTAAAAATGTGTATATATACAGTAATTATGAAAAGTGGAGTTAACTATTAAAAATAATAAATTTTTTAAAGAGACATTCTGTCAGCCAGGCTGGAATCCAATAGAAACATCTAGTTAGACCCTAACTCCTGGGCCCAAGTGGCCCTCCATCCTCAGGCTCCTAAGTAGCTATGACCGCAGGCATGTGCCACCACACTCAGCTAGTTTTTTTCTTATTTTTTGTAGAGATAGGTAGGGTCTCGCTATGTTGTCCAAGCTGGTTTTGAACTTCTAGCCTCAAGTGGTCCTCCCACCTCAGCCACCCAAAGAACTGGAATTACAGGTGTGAGCCACCATACCTGGCTGAAATAAAAAGGTACAGTAGATTTTTTTGTCATCAACTAAACATATTATTTAGTTTTAAAAGATTAGTATGCTGCAGTTTTCTATGGATATAAGAGCTAAGATCATGGTTAGTTTTGTATTTTTTCTTTCATAAAGCAAAATCTACAGGAGTTGGATTTTTAGATGATGTCACTGAAGGCTTATAAAAGCCTGACTACACACATTATTAAAAATCTACACTTTCCATCTCAAACAATAATGAAAGCATTTTTACATGTATTAAATTTTGTTATGTATCAAATGTCATTGATGAATAAAAAGTTTGGTAAAATATAAATCTAAGAAAAAGCTGAGTTCTAATTTCAGCTCTACTATTTACTCATGGTTCAGTTATATATTTCTCAAATTTTTCTCACCTTACATTCAAAATCACAAATTAATAAGATAATCAGCATATAATATAGAAGTCACTCAGTAAATACTGGTTCAATATAACAGCCTAATAATGGACCAAATGACTATACTCCACTTCCAAAACAAAAAAAAATCTTTATATAAGTTTCAGCTTTTTTAATTTCCTTGAAATCCATTTCAACTGTAATACCCATAAATGAAAGTCAGTCTCATTTTCAAATATCAAATCTTGGATGGATGGATGGATGGATGGATAGACAGATAGATAAATTTTGGCTAGCATCCAATAGAACACTACAGATATCCTGATATAAGCACAATTCTTATGTTCTATTTGCAAGAAGGTACAGTGTGTTGGGAAAAGCAAGCAAAAATAATTTCTATTTTTGTATTTTAACCCAATTTTTAAAAATGCTTAATGTCAGTACTCTGATCCACAAAGATCTTCCTGAAATTCTCAGTTTCTGCTTCACAGGTTTGGTTAGAATTCTTAAATTCTAACTTTTCTCTTGAAGTGAGCACTTTTCTCTTGATTGGCGAACACCTTGCAAATTAGCGGCTCTAAATGAATATTCTTATGTTACTATGGTTCAGAATGATGATTTTCAGATGTTTACATTTTACAAGCAGTTTTTGATCTATTATTGGTAATAAAAAAAGCTCCAGAACCTATAAATCATTTGCACAGATAAGTCTACCATAGTAACAAAATTTAAGTGTTTTGTTTTCTTTTTAAGATCCTTTAGTTTTATAGACAAATGTTAGTGAGCATCCACTATGTCAGGACAAGTTTAAATTAAATATGTTAAACAGCAAAGAACTTATGATACACACTTGGCTTATTCCAGTGGGAAGCTGGACACTTACGCTGGTATGGATCAGTTTTGCCACTTAAAACCAGTCAAATAAACAGAGTTCATAGAAAGGGTCTACAGGGGAAAGAGAAGAGATTTCAGTATTTCTGAAGTCATGCTCTAGGTAACAGTTGCAAACAAAGGAAAAGTAAAAATTTGTCATCAGTAGAGCTGATGTAAAAGAACCAATAAAAGAGATCTTTTAGACACAAGATAAATTATAGCAGAAACAAACTTGAAATGTCAAGGTGAAGGAAGTACAACAGAAATGTTATTTCCTAAGCTCCCTTAGCTCCACCATAAATTCTGAGGGGATAATAAAAACAATAACAACATAAACATCATCAACGGAAAAAAAGCAAGAAGAAATATGGCGTCTATGCCTCAGATGCTAAAAACTGTGTTGTCAAACCAAGGCTAGTACAGTCAGTCCTCCCTATCTGTGAATCCACAACAATGAAGTCAACCAACCGCAGATCAAAAATATTCGGGGTGGGGGGGGGAATGTGTATCTGTAGTGAACATGCACAGATTTTTATTCTTGACATTATTCCCTAAACAATACAGTATAACAACCACTCACATAACATTTAAGTTGTACTAGGTATTATAAGTAATCTAGATAAAAAACATAAATTATAGACAAATACTATGCCATTTCATTTCAGGGACTTAAGAATCCATAGACTTTGGTATGTGCAGTAGGCCCTGGAATCAATATCCCACAGATACTGAGGGAAGATGGTATATAAAATAGTTAACGTCCTGGCCGGGCGCGGTGGCTCAAGCCTGTAATCCCAGCACTCTGGGAGGCCGAGACGGGCGGATCACGAGGTCAGGAGATCGAGACCATCCTGGCTAACATGGTGAAACTCCGTCTCTACTAAAAAATACAAAAAAACTAGCCGGGCGAGGTGGCGGGCGCCTGTAGTCCCAGCTACTCGGGAGGCTGAGGCAGGAGAATGGCGTAAACCCAGGAGGCGGAGCTTGCAGTGAGCTGAGATCCGGCCACTGCACTGAGCCTGGGCGGCAAAGCGAGACTCCGTCTCAAAAAAAAAAAAAAAAAAAAAAAATAGTTAACGTCCAATCCAGGCAGTGAAAGGGCATGTGATACATGCTACCTATCTCGTATTTCTCACATGCAGGACAAACACTCATCATCAATGACAACTCTCTTTCCATCTGAGGTCAGGTCCAACTCAACACATTTTACTAAGGAGTCAAGGCCAGTTGTCTGGAGTTAGCAGGTGAGATGCAAGCTATTCACCATCACCCCCCACTTCAACCCATGCTTTTGACCTTGTTCAAGGAAAGTTCATAAAAAGGAAAAATGACCAGATGTGTTAGAGTGGTTGGAAAAGATTTCAAAGAGAAGGGTAATTTTAGCTAGATCCTGAAGGATTCATTGTATTTGGGTAGACTGAGTACATAGAAGAGAGGAGGCAGGAAGAGAGAGCTCAAAGGTCCAGCATGACCTGGCAGAATTCAAGTATGAAGAGTGATCTGCCCAGAGAAGATGTACTAAAAGGTCATACAACTTTAATTAATTAAAAATAAATTTTATAATGTAAGTTTTTAGGTCTATCACATACAGTTGTGCGTGTTGTTCATTATGAAAAGACAAAAAAATCAAGGGGGCAAGTAGAAGCTAAAAGCTATATGCCCTGGCCAAACAGTATATCCTGGTATGCATCCACAGGAAAAAGACATCTTGTATAATACGCACAAAGGTGCCACATGGGCTACAAGTGACCCAGCAAATAATAAATGCTTATTGTAGAAAAATTCAAAATCACATCTGGTTCTAATGAAGAAAAAATAAGTTATGTGAAATTCTACTAGCCAAAGATAATAGCTTCAATATGTCCTTGTTTTTTCCTCCAGACATTCTTATGAATACGCACAAATACAATTATTTTTCTTATAAAAATGGGACCATGGTTGATTTGTTATATTTAAATGTTTTCACTATTTTATATTGTAAATAGCTTCTGGGTGTTAATAATATACTTGCATATAATATTTTAATGTTTGTGTACTATTCTGCATACAGATGTACAATAAGTTAACTTACCCCTTATTTTCAGACATTTAGGTTCTTTCTGATTTATCCTTATAAATAAAACTGGAGCATAAGAAAAGAATAATCTTTAGATTTAAAAATCATTGATGATTTTATACAATGTTTATTTCACTTGCAGAACTGGGGTTAAATAATTTTTATAAGGGGAAATAAACCTAGTATATTTCATCTCCACTATTTAATCATAAATAAATTCATGCATTCTAGTACTTCAATATAAGTACAAATATTTAAATATCAATTAAATTCACATTACAATTATAAATAATCTAAATTTAAATGTAATTTTAAAATACAATTTCTACTTCCAAAAATTCTGCTATAAAATTATGTCCCAATAATTTCATAAAAGCAATATATTCCCATATGTAACACAGTCAACAATCCCAAATAGAAGGTAATAAATATATCCTATTACGTCTTTAGCTGTTAAAACTGAGGGAAAAGGCTAGGCACAGTGGCTCCTGCCTGTAATCTCAGCACTTTGGGAGGTTGAGACGGGTGGATCATGAGGTCAGGAGATAGAGATCATCTTGGCTAACACAGTGAAACCCCGTATCAACTAAAAATACAAAAAATTAGCTGGGTGTGGTGGCACATGCCTGTAGTCCCAGCTACTCCGGGTACTGAGGCAGGAGAATCGCTTGAACCCAGGAGGCGGAGGCTGCAGTGAGCTGAGATCGTGCCACTGCACTCCAGCCTGGGTGACAGAGCGAGATTCCATTTGGGCGGAGAAAAAAAAATTGAGGGAAAAGTGCAACATGTGGATATTTTTCCTGAAAACAGCAAAGTTTGAATAACTCAGACATTGATTATCCAAGTCTTCAATTATTAAAGTCTTTTGATGATTTTCTCTTCCTTCTGTTGTTGTTCTGTTTAACCTCTGTTCTCCTATTTAACTCAACAGGAAACTGAAAACTAAGGTATAATTTTAATCAAGTAAGCATTTAATAGTGCTAGGAAATAATAATGAAGTCTTTCCTTGTTTAACGAATCAAACTCCTCAGCCTACAATTCAAGATTCTTGCTCAAGTCAAATGATTTGCCATTTCCTAAAGACCTCTTTGCACTTCCCAGCACTTAAATTTTCGTAGTATTTGTCTAAGTGAACTGACCTTCTCAGAGATTCCACCTGTGAGGAAATACTGAAGAGTTTGTCAGGCGCTGTACCAAGCGCTTTACATAATCCGCTCACTTAACACTTATGATTTTATCATAAAGAGATGTAATTATTATACCTATTTCATAGATGAGATAAATGAGCTCAGAGAGATTAAACAGATCACACTATACCGCTCAGGCTCAGCTAGAAAATTGAATTCAATTCCCAAACTTTAGTCAAGGGAGAATTTATTACTGTCAATTCTAAAAAACAATAACCTCAAGAATAAAACAAGTTTTTACAATATTCCTTTACTCCTTAATTGGAAACATGATTAGGAAGGAGGCAGCAAAGTGATGAGGATTCAAGTAACAATAAACACTAACCCTGATTGATAGGCTACTATATGCCAGGCGCTGAACCTGGTCATTTACACTTGCATTCTCATTAAATTCTTACAATATTCACAAAACAAATACTGTATAAATAGCTAACATATTTATACAGTTAGGAAAATTTTATAGTGTACAGTAAAGATCCATAAAATAAAAGGAAATGCCATTTTTCACCTAGCAAACAAGCAAAGGTGAAAAGAAATGATAATGTTTCCACTGTTGACAAAGGTGCTGAGAATCAGGTATCCTCATGCACTGCCAGTGGAAGCAGAAAACAACACAGGTTTTCTGGAGGGCAATTGGGAGAATGTACCAACATTCTCAATAATACACACAAAGCCTTTGCCTCACAGTCTACTTCTTTAAGTTTATCCCAATGATACATTCACAAAATATTAATCACTCCATTGTATTTAATACAAAAAAACCCTAAGAACTAAATGCCCAATAATGGCAAACTGTCAAATAAAATATAATAACCACACAACAGAAAACGATTAAATGTGACGTAGTTATATATTTTCACAAAATGGTCTTGTGCTATAGTAAGTATTTTTTTTTTTTATAAAGCATGTTACAAAATGTAAGAGGGTAGGTTTTATACATCCATGTGTACAGTGTGGTACATGTGTGTTTATCTAAAAAGATATAAACCAAAAAGTAAACAGTATTTGACAGTGGAATTATGAGTGCTTTTTTTGTTCATTCTAATTGTTTATATGTTTTCTAAAGTGTCTTCCATGAAAAAAAAAAAATTAGTCCAATTTTTAAAATATTAAAAAAAAAATCCTCACAGCAGTTTTATTGAGTAGTGTATTATTCTGGGTCTACATTCAGCTCACATTTTTCCTGTTATCTATAATCATAAATTATTTATGCACATACCTTTTACCTCTAGTGTTCACTTTGAAAACCTTGTCTACATTTTTGTTCACCCTTATACCATCTACATAATTTAATTTTGGTATGTGATTATCTAAGCTATAGATTAATTCAATTTAGAGATGGAGAATGTGAAATAGAGATAAGGAACACAGTTATGTTCGCAATGCACGAGACAAACAGAAATAGTGAACTCCTCAATAATGTATCCCCACTTTGTCTATGTAGTTTTGGCTCCTATCACTAACCACCAAAAGTCCTCCAATACCTTCTCCCTAACATCAATGTCTTCATATCCCAAGTCTATGTCATTGTCCGCTTTATAATCTACCTTACCTGACTAACAATTTTCTGCCAATATGTAACTCTTCTCAAACCAGTTCATTATCACCTCCATAATTTTGCTCATCCATTCATCTACCTAAAACAATATTCTCTTCCTCTCAAAATCTACAAATTCTTATATTTATTGTACAAGAACCAATTAAACTCTCACCATGACTATGTTCATAATAATTTCTTAATCTCTAAACTTACAGTCCTTTCTGACATTTAATGGGTAAGCGCTAGGATCTTTGCAAATGTCCCAAGTTGAAAATGCAATAATGCATGTAAAGTGCTCAGCACACTGCATTTAGCAAATATTACTAATTATTGTCAACATCATCATTACTACACAGACCTTTGATGAGGATTGTCCAATACATTAACATGAGAAGAAAACAAAACCACTGTGAGATACAGTGCTGAGCAGGTAGCAGGCTTTATTCATTGGCTAAGTTACATGACTCCTTCACAGCATCCTCTCAGAACACAGACTTTAGGTCATGCCACACAAAAATTACAAATTGTCACAAACAACAGGCCACATCACTTTGACTAGACAGAATATTAAATCTGTGGATATCAAGGTCAAATGTACTGCCCTTATAGAAAACTCCCAATAGTCTGGCACTTAATTATCAGTAATTATTTTATGTGGCTTCTATGTATACATCCGTTTCCCAAGTTAATTACTTGCTTAGGTAAACCTGCTTTGTTACCACATGAAGCTCTTTGATAAGCATAGACAGGGCCGGGGGTGGGGAGGTGGGTATGGCTGAGTCATTGGCTGCATCTCCCTCCAGAAAACTGCAATGCACTGGCTGTTTACCATGTATGTGTAGCAGTATGAGGAGGGCAGCTTTCTGCCATGAGGCCTGCCAGGCAAAACCCTGTAACTGCCAATGGTTATGTCTGATTGGTCACACATAGAATTTTGGCCTGGAACCAGTTTCCTCAGTTACCATGTTACTCATAGGCTTCCCTTCAGTTTGACTTTTTGAAAGAGAGAACTATACACATACTCTATCTCCCATTTCCTACCTCCCACCACATCCAAAAATTACTCTTGGCTAAAGTCATCAGTGGTTCCCCCATGTTACCAAATCCAAAGTCTACTTTATCATCTTTCTCTTTATACAATTCTTAGAACCATCTGATACTGTCTAACATTCATATTCACGTTGATAAGCCCATGCTGAACTCATGTTCAATACTTCACAGCCTTTCCTCACTTGTCTTTTATAATATTACATCATTCAGGTTTTCTACATTTTCTCAAAAAAATGGCTCTTCAATTCTCTTGTAATTTCATGCTCTTCTCTCTAGCCACCAAAGGTAAGAGCTCCCCAAAGATCAGTCCTGGGCCCTGGTCTTGTGCTATACTTTCTTCTTAATCCATCTCACCCTCACACACAGCATTAACAGCAACCTATATGTACATGTGGGAAAAATGCATATCATTCATAAGCTCCAGATTCATTTATCCTGTTGTCTATTTGACATCTCTATTTGGGTATCTAATAAAACAAAAACAAAAACAAACAAAAAAGCTTATGCTCAATAGATCCAAAACTAAATTCTTGAGTTCTTCCTTCAAAACTGATCCTTTTCAGTATTTCCTATTTCAGAAAAGGATTATATCATTCATCCTTTTGCTCAAGCCAAAAACCTGGGAATCAACCACTTCACTTTCTTCTCTTTCCCCCTACAAATACAATCTATCAGTTAGGCCTACTGATTCTACCTCTTAAGTAATCACAAAAACTATCTATATTTGTATCAACTGCCATCATCCTAATTCAATTGCCATGACCTCCAACCTAGTCTTTCTTAATTCTGTCATAGCTGTTTTCCCCACTTCCACTGTTGTTTCACTCTCATCCACCTATCCCAAAACAGCCAGTCTAATCTTTTAAAAATGAATCACTTCAGGCCAGGTGCAGGGGCTCACGCCTGTAATCTCAGCACTTTGGGAGGCCAAGGTGGGTGGATTGCCTGAGCTCAGGAGTTCGTGACCAGCCTGGGCAAAAGGGTGAAACCCTGGCTCTACTAAAATACAAAAAATTGGCAGGGCATGGTTGCATGTACCTGTAGCCCCAGCTACTCAGGAGGTTGAGGCAGAATTGCTTGAATCTGGGATGCAGAGGTTGCAGTGAGCCGAGATCATGCCACTGCACTCCAGCCTGGGCAACAGAGCAAGATTCCGTCCCAAAAAAAAAAAAGAATCACTTCATTCTCGAGCTCAAAACCCTTCAATTCCTTTTCACCAGAGCTATCATGATTTGCCCCCCACCACACACACACATAAACATTATTTATTCATTCAACAACTATTACTGAGCACTATCTCTGGGCCAGATTCTGTGATAGGTATTATGGAAACAATTATGAACAACATAGACTAGATCATGTGGAGCTTAAAGACAGGTATAAAAACCATCGCACAAATATATAATTAGTACCTAATCATTAGTTACTAATAGTTTAATTAATTAATAAACATGTGATATGAAAAATATTTCAGAAGTTAATACAGGGACCTATCAGATAGAATGAAAGGAAAGTAAGAACTGGTTTAGAAGGTCAAGGAATTATTTCCTCACTTTATTCCACTGTTATGCTTGCTCACTACAGCCTTCTTCTTGGGTGTATTTGTTATGCTTTTTAAGCTACCCAGAATCTGAATACCATTCCTAATTTGGTGAGCTCTGAATCAAAGTATTCCAAATATAGGATGACATGAATTATACTAGGAAATTTGAATAGTTAATTAAAGACAAGAATAAAAAGATTATTCTAGGTGATAGTGGCAACAGAGCTAAGTCCAGTGGCAGCAATGTCAGAGGCAGTGGTGGTGGCAGTGCCTGCATACTACCTATACTCATACCATGGTATACACAGGCAGCAACACCAGCTGATCAGTCTTCTTTTCCTGTCAATTTTGACAGTCTGGTTTTCCAGAGTTCCCACTGATTACAATAAGCTACAAAATAGTTCCACATAATCTATGTTTATTTATTTACTTGCAATCTTTCCTAATAGAATCTAAGCTCAATAAGCACAACCTACATCTAGGAAGGAGGAAATGGCATGGGGGAAATCCTAGAGGCTTGAAATACCACTGTATATAAGAAAGACTTTTGTTTTTCTCCAGTTCACATAAAGTGGCAGTACAAATGAAGATTCTTCTAGGAATTACTTCCTCATAATAAATGGTTTTATATCTGCCTGCATAAAATAAAAAACCTATATTCAATTCATGGATAGTTTTCACCAAATTTTTATTAGTAATACTTAAAGGCCAATGGAGAATTTAAAAGTATGCCAGCTTATTCTATTAAGCTGAAAGTACAAATCAGGGATCAGCAAACTATGGCCTATAGGCCAAATCCAGCCTGTTTCCTGTTTTTGTATAGCACATGAGTTAAAATCGTTTTTACATTCTTAAATGTCTGGGAAAAAAATCAAAATAATAATATTTTGTGACACATGAAAATTACTGAAATTGATATTTTAGTGTCAATATATAAAGTTTTGTTGGGACACAGCCACACTCATTCTTTTATGTATTTCTATGGATGCTTTAATGCTATTAACAATAGCTAAGGAGTTGCAACAGAAATCATGCATGGCACTCTCATTAGTTTGCACTGCTGCTCAGGGCACAAAAAAATCACAGTAACAGCATAACTAAACGGAGTTTCAAGGGCCTTACAAATTGCTGTGATGTGACATTTAATTTTTAGTACCAGTGTATAACAATCATATCAAAATCAGAAAAGAATAGAAAAGGAGCCTTCAAATGTCCTTTTTAAGGCACAGTGAAGTGTGGACTATTTTATCAAATTAAATGGCAATTCATTGTGCTTATTATACAATGGCACTAGAGTTGTGCTGGAAAAATAGCATATATGTTGATTTTTAAAAATAGTATATACTTGACTGAACACTCTTTACAGTATTTCCAACTCACAGGAAAGCAACAGTACAAAAAAATAGAATATTTAAAATGGAATATCTCATCACAGCAGAATTTCTTCACAAAAATAAAAAAATAAAAATGAGTTTCTGAGTGGTGCATTTGTCAACCAATCAATGAAAGCCATTTACCAAAGATGACTTAATTAGTGTTCTACTGCAGTCAAAGAAATGTGTCCAGAGAAAATAAACTTGCTTAAAACTATTAGACTTTCAGCAAGAACAGTTGTTCAAACTGTTGAAGACACAGGGAGTATCATCAATATGTCCAATGAAGAGATAAGGCAAATGAGTTCAAGTGGTTTTGCTTGGCTCTTCGTGAGCCAACAGACGTCAGAGATACTGCTCAGTTGTTTATTTGAGGAGTCAATGCTGAATGTGAAATGACTTAAGAATTAGCCTCCATGAAAATTATGCATAGAACATGAGAATATTTTCAACAAAATTGAGAAAACACTCATTCAGTACAACCTGATGTGGAATCTGCTAAGATGTGTTACATATCATGGTAGTTAACAATAGAGAGCCGAAAGAGGCTTAGTTGGACAAATCTACAAAGCTTGTGAAAATGTAAGTCTGTGAAAATTTAAAGCCTACAGTTATTCACTGTATTATTCATCAACAAATACTTTGTAAAAATATCTGAATGCAAAATGTGGTATTCAACCAGAAGTGTCAACAATGAATCTCACTTGCTCTTGTGCACTTGTCCATTGTTGGTTGTATGATTTTTTTGACAGATACAGACGCTGAATATCCTGATTACGCCAACATATGGCAGCAGTTTGATGTCTTAACAGTGGTAGAGTCTAATTGTGATGTTTCACATAAGGGATCAATACTGAAATTTTCTGACTGAGAAGAACCCCCTCAACCACTTTTATCCTAAACCACTTTTAGCTTCAGCAGCAGACATAAAAAAATGCATGTTGTACACATGTACCCTAGAACATAAAGTATAATAAAATAAAATAAAATAAAAATGTTCCTTAGCTGGGCACAGGGGCTCCTGCCTATAATCCCAACTACTAGGTGGAAGCTGAGTGAGAGGATTGCTTCAGTCCAAGAGTTCCAAAGGCTGCAGTGAGCCATGGCCCTGCCACAGCACATAAGCCTGGCCACAGAGTGAGACCCTGTCTCTAAAACAAAAATAAATAAATAAATAAAAATAAATTTTAATGAGCTCAACCTAAAATTACAAGGCAAAATGGTGCCTATATGCAAAATTCATACCACAGTAAAGCCATTTCAGTAATAACTGATGTTGCTTGAATCACAAAGTAATATCAAACTGCTTTATATACTTCCCATGCTGTCAAAATTAAAAGAAGATATTCATTCCGACACACACTTCAAGGAGTGTTTTTTGACCTCACATTACAGTTCCAGCAGTATTCTTCTGCCCTTAATGCAAGTGCAAAGAAAATTTCCATATTCACAAATCCACTTAACTGCACAACTGAGGAGCTTCTACTTCAATTGGAAGTGATTAATCTGCAATATAATAACTAAAAGACAAAAATCAAGAAAAGAATCTAACGGAATTTTATAAATGCCTTTCAAGCAATGAACATGATCACAGATTGCAACCAAATTTGGCAATACCTATCTGTGTGAAGACATTTTCAAAGATGAAATGTTTAAAATCTCATTACAGATTAGCATTAAAAGATAAATGTTTGTAATCAATTCTGATAACAAGGAACATTAATTTAGAACCCTAATCAAGTAAAGTGCTAAGTCCCCAAAAGGAATTCCATTTTAAAATTTATGCATTTTAATTACAAAAAATTGTGCTAAATAATTATTATTACACTTTGAATTTTGTCCAAAAACTGTGGACATTTATTTTTTCTCATTATAGATTTATGTTTACAGGATACCTTCAATTTTGCCTCTTAGCCCACAAAGCCTAAATATATATATACTGTTTAGCCTTTTGCTGAAAAAGTTTGCTGATATCTGGTCTGAATCATTTGAATTCTAATTGTGTTCAATTTATATATCCATATGAGGTTATTTTGACTTTAGGAAATGGGGGGATAGGAAGCCAGAGGCAAAAAGAGATGAGTTGTTTTCTTCTCATTTTGATATCTGCATGACAATCACTAAGATAAATATTGATAGCATTTCAAAATCTAAATGACAGATATAAGTTAATAAATAACATGCAACAAAATACAAAGGAGAGCTAAATCTAAAAGTTGAGAACATCATCAACTTCTTCCATCTGCTTTTAGTCTGCTATCAAAAAAGGTAATACTGTATTAATTTTAGGTAATAAAAATACTGGTCAAAAAACTAAGGAAAATGATTATTTAAAAAAATAAATAAACTAAAGTATAGGACCAATAAGAAAAATACTAAAGGAGACAAATTTTGTCTTCCACAGCATCAGTTCAACTCTTTACAAACTGAGAGTTTGAGAAAAGAGGGGTAACATGAAAAAAGATAAATGTTAATTATTCTATCTAAAGGCTAACCTTGGTGCCTTTCTGTCTGGCGGCAGCCATCAAGCAAGCCAAGATGGGTTCATACAAGTACATCCAGGAGCTATGGAGAAAGCAGTCTGATGTCATCATGTGCTTTCTTCTGAGGATCCACTGCTGGCAGTACCGCCAGCTCTCTGCTCTCCACAGGGGTCCCCGCCCCATCTGGCCTGATAAATTACGCAGACTGGGCTACAAGGCCAAGAAAGGTTACGTTATATATAGGATTCGTATTCGCCGTGGTGGCTGAAAACGCCCAGTTCCTAAGGGTGCAACATATGGCAAGCCTGTCCATCATGGTGTTAACCAGCTAAAGTCTGCTCACAGCTTCAGTATGTTGCTGAAGAGGAGTGAGCTGGACGCCACTATGGGGCTCTTAAGAGTCCTGAATTCTTACTGGGTTGGTGAAGATTCCACATAGAGATTTTTTGAGGTTATCCTCATTGATCCATTCCATAAAACTATCAGAAGAAATCCTGACACCCATGGATCACCGAACCAGTCCACAAGCACAGGGAGATGTGTGGGCTAACATCATCTTCAGGCCAAAAGGGCTGTGGCCTCTGAAAGAGCCATAAGTTCCACCACACAATTGGTGGTTCTCACCAGGCAGCTTGGAGAAGGCGCAATATTCTCCAGCTCCACCGTTACCACTAATATAAGTAAAGTTTGTAAAATTCATACCTAATAAACTATTTAGGGCAGTCATGTCTGCTTACAGGTGTTATTTGTCCATTAAAACTAGTCTGCAGATTATTTCATGAATGTCAAATTAAGAAAGTTAAAGTGCAATAATGTTTGAAGACAATAAGTGATGTTGTATCTTGTTTCCAGTAAGATAAACATTTTTGTCTTTGCTTTATCTTACTAGGGAGTTATATGTCAGTGTATAAAACATACTGTGTAGTATGATAGGTTTAAAATAAATTCTTTTAAAAAGGAGTACTGAAACTAGCCCTGTAGATTTGTCTGGTGCATGTGATGAAACCTGCAGCTTTATTGGGGTGATGGCAATGTTCTGCTGGTTTACTTTCAAGTGGCTGGGTTTTTCAGTTTGGCAGGTACAGACTTTTTAAATTGGGCTTTGCTTTAAAAATTGTAGGGTGGGAGGAGGACATCTTAACTATGTCATGATTATATTTAGAAAATTACGGGGACAAATCGGGGTTAGCCTGAGGAAAACTGCCTCAGTCTCCACAGTACCATTTTAAGTTCACATAAAAGGTGAAAGCTCCTGGTTCGGTGCCATGGCTTCATGGCATTCAATGGTTAGTGGTAATGGTATTAACACTAGTATGTTTTGAAACTGAATGTTAGATAAAATTATCAGTTTTAAGGTTGGTAAGCCAGCAATCAATATGCTAGGGTGGGAAGCTGGTGAGCCAGTGGCCATTAGATAAATACCTTTAAAGTGTGAGCTTAGAAGTCAACCTTAAAATACGTAACCATAACACTAATTTGTGATCATTATGAAACCCTTCAGTCACATTCAGGGGAAAGTAGTTGGCTATAAGTACCTCATTCTTATTCAGTCTTAAAAACATCTTGGTTACCCACTGTGTCTACTCCCATAGGCTACAGAAAAAGTCATACAAGTGCATGGTTTCCAACTGTATGTGTTTTCTGCAGTTATTTCTCTTGTTCCTGGCCAAACTACCCTAAAAATCCTTACCATTCCACAAAGTTGGGCCAACACTTATGCATCCACTTTCAGTGAAAGTATACCACCACTTCCATCATGTCTTCCAGGAGACTAGGCTACTGCTTTCCAGGGTGAATTTGAGTGTGAAGGAAATATAGACAAGGAATTGTCCAATTCTAAATTCTGACTTTGCTGACTTAATTTAAATGCTTGCTTCTCTGAACCAATTTTCTCCTACCTTCTCTAGGGGTTTCAAACGGCTTAGTTAATTGATTTCCAGGAAATACTCACAGCAAGTTCATAAAAGTTCTTGAGACCTAAATTTCTTCTCAAAAAAAGAAAAGATCTTAAGTCATACATTTTGATTGTGTAGACGTTGTTCAACTAAAGGAATAAATGTCTATTAAACCAAAAAAAAGAAAAAAAAAAGACTAACAGCAAAATCAGAAAGAAACATTCCAGTACAGTGGATAAAAATGACTTTTTCTTCATTAATTAAAGATATTTTAGCATAATGTTGAATAATCAGTTTTACAGGCATCGAATTTTTATAGAACAGGTTATATGAAATCCCAAACATGTTCTCAACACCTCAGCATACCCCTAAAATTCACTGTTCTAAACGTTAAAAACACTGTTTAAATCTCATTCATTAAACGGATACGCTTTATCTATTAAAGAATACGTAAACAGAAGTCTTAAAATACATAAACAATGCCAAATGGCTTCAGTTTGCAAATGAGCAACACTGAGGAAGCACTCTGAATGTTTCAATTTTAAGTTATTTTATAGGGTCATTACCATGTTTATGATAAAATTTTTAACACTTAAATCTGCATAGTGTTACACTATAAAAACAACAACGATACATTTCACAAAGCTTAATACAGTTAGCAAACATGACTCAAGCAACTACCATGAGAAAGAGAGAGCCTGAGAGAGTGAGAGTAGGAGTGAGAGAAAGACAGAAGGAGAGAGAATGAATGGAATCCAAAGATTGAATATTAAGAAATGTCCCTGCTTGCTTCTCAACTGATTCTACATATTTTCCCTCCGAGATTATTATCATGTTTTAACTCAAAGAAAGTAGACCTAGGGTAATACTTATTTAGTATGGTGATGCTTATCAGACCTTAGAAGCACACTGACATTTTTATAAAGGTTCTCAATATATCATATCAATATAATACATGTTTTGAACGGCTAGACTTCGTACTACAGGAAATAGGCCTCATTGCTAATATTCATACTGAAAAGCCATTGTGGTAGAAGGGGGGATAATTTATCCATGAGTTCCGTATTTTATTAAGATTTACACAACATAAGAAAATATAACTGCTTACAAAGAAAAAAGAAAATTGACTTTCAGAACCTTACATTTTGAATCCATAAATAACAATTAAAAGATATTTAGCTTATCTCCACAAGAAGATGAATCTGTATGTATATATGTATGTGTGAAGACCTTTATGAATGGAAAATGTGTATGATTTAGACTAGGGCTAGGTATGTTTACTACCTTGAACATTTAATACTAAATGGAATCTACAAGTTTTAACTATATTAATCCTCCAATAATAAAAACTATCTGAACTAATAAAACAAAGTTCCAGGTCTATAAGTTATACATTAACAATGCATTGAAATTGCCATACGTCATTGAGATGATCCCTGAATATAAACAGAACCATTAAGACAGAGGAGATTAAAACCTGCATATTAATTTCCACTAATATCAGAAGATAAAAACACAAAAACAGGTTCTTTTTTTTAACCTCTCAAAAGCTAGTACTCATAGTTATATAAAACAATGTCTTTATTCTCATATATACCAGTTTTCAGTAAAGGGGAACAATGTTTCCAATATATTCTCCTTTAGTTCAGAAAAAACACATTTATAAACAGTTGGAGGAGGAGAAGGAGGAAGGGATAATAAAATAAATGGGTAGAAAATGTAAACAACTGATAAATCTATGTAAAGGGTATATGGGAGTTTCTTGTACTATTCTTCAAACATCTCCAGAGTTTAAATTTACATCAATAGTTATCGAGGGAAATAAAAGTTATTAAATTTAGCCAAAAGTTTCAGTGTTTACTAACTACAATATTCTCTTTGCAACTATTTTCTATTTCTTGAAAGCCCATATAATCTTCCTTTACACCCAATTACTACTGTACTTAAATTAATAAAATTTAATTCTGGAAAAAACAATACTAGTCTTAAAAATTTTTTTTGAAAAACGTAAGATTAAAAACTTCTACACAAAGAATAAACTCCAAAAGAAAAGATGCAAATAAAATGACTATAATAATCTTTTGTTTTTTATTTGCAAGTATAAATCGAAAGAAAAACAAAAGCCTGGAACATAGCATCTGTCATATCAGAATATAAAAAGATGATCCTGGCACAAAATGAAAAAGCTCTAATTCATTTGCAAATCAAGCCTGCCGGTTCCATTTCAAGCTGGCGGTAACTGTCAAGAGTTAACAAGATAATCACTTTCAATCCTGCCTTCAATGGTACATTACACTGTTATTCCATTCAATAAGGCCGTTCTTTGGGGCACTAGATGAATGGTTTTCATTTCTAACTCACACAAAAAGTTGTGCGGGGGAAAAAATCCACGGGGCTTAAGAAAGAAATCCCTTTATGGGCATTTATCTGCCGGTACTTGCTTTTAGGCAAAATGAGATATTTTGAAACATCAGTGTCCATTCACTTCCTCTATTCCTTTAGGCCCTTAATCCGTTGGAAAAAAAAATTGGCACATGAGAAAAGTGCAAAAGCAATTTCATTTTTAAAATTATCAATGCACATTAAACAAAAATTATTTAAATGATTCTATGCAAATACAATGCTATTATACTCAAAAGACTAATATTAACCAATCTCCTCCTTATCTCATGGTAACTCATGTAACTTTCTTAGATTACTCACCTATACTCTGGGTGAAATGCAGGTGCTTAAAATTTCATATTTAATTCTTGTTGTGTTCATAATGACTTGTACACCTCAAAAGGTTAAAATACCTTTCCAAATTATTCCTAGTTCAATGAAAATGAATTTTAGATAGATGTTATCTTTATAATGCATTTATCAAAAAGCATTATAAAAGTTTTTACTATTTCATGATGTAATTTAATTTTACAAACAAATGTAGGTAAGATAGCTATATAATTATTTTTGCAAAAATATTGAAACTATATATTAAAATATATATATATTTTTGCTTCATACAAAAAAATAGAGTGCAAAGACTTATATGCATCTACCAGTAATAGACAATTAGCCCATCTTTAAACTATAGTCTATGAGAGTAAAAGAATATTAAAATCTCTGCTCATGCAGGCCTATATCCATCAAATCCATCCGACATCAGTGTAAATTTATAAGAACCATCTGTGTATGAATCACAACTTATTATTCAAGTCTATTTAACAATAGTAACAATTAATCTTTCCCCACCTACTCCCTCAATTCAGGAAATAATATTGCTATATATTGCCTATGTAAATCATAATCTCCAGCCAAGACTTTTAATCCTTTTATAATCCCTTATTAGAGGAAAATGTGGATTTTTAAAACTCATAGTACAAATGTCCTATGAAGGACTGAAAGTCCTTCTAAAATCTTTACTTCAAAAAAATTAGTGTATTTTGTATCCAAAGGCTTTAAGAAGTTAGAACATTCATGTTTATGACTACAAAGGCTACTCACGTAAATTTTAAAATTCAGATGATTTCATGAATTCAATATGACATGGGGATAATCCTTTTATAAAAGGGAGAAGTCTTTCTGAAGCAGCCTAAGTTCACACCCAATTCTTTCAAGTTCCAGTATGACTAATCATTTATCCTCCAAAAGGTAAAAATTATCCCTATCCCTATTCTTAAAATAAATTGTAAAAAGATGGAGAAAAAAAAATGTATGGGAAAATAGTTCAGAAAGTTTTACATTATCAGATAGACTTGATCACTAATATTTAAATTTTAGATTAATAATCTAAACTTTGTCATTGTGAATAAATTATAATGAATCTGTATATTTTAAAGTCCTTATAAAATTTAAGCTATAGCAGAAAACCAGGAAACTTAAAACATAAATGCCTATGCTTAAATCTATTGTATTTTTTAAAAAGCTTGCATGACATTATAAAATGACAATAATGTTAAGAAAACCTTACTCTTCCAAATTTTAAACCCTTGGTACCAAACATGTTAACACACCAAGTAAACAGTGAGTATTATGGTATACTCAATTAATTACGATTGAAATACATGACTACAATGTGTAAAACCATTCTGTGACATTACAAAATCCTAAAGAACCCTACAAACACAAAGCTACTGGCAGAGCACAATTCCATTAGAGCTTAGTATTGTGAATCAGTCCCCATACAGGGTGAGGACACTAAAGTCACCCTATCATCAGGGTACCCTATCCTTTTGTTGGGTTCCAAGATCATGGTTTACTCAGGAAGTAGAAATGTTTGATTTTTCAGCTTCAAAGTGCCCTGCTGCAGACTCTTTCCATTATTAGATCCCTGGGGTTAGCTTTAAACAAACACAGCAGCAAAGGCAGCAGGGAGTATGATGGATCTATACATCAACCATTGGAACAGCAATGAAGAGTGCTGGAGGAACAGCACAAGCCTTGGACAAAAGCTTTACCAAGAGTCACAAGTGGGTTCCAACAAGCAACCTGGTGTCTTGAATTATGTATGCAGTTGCTCCTATCTGTTACTCACACTGATACCAGGAAACAAAATCTTCTGTCTACAGAAATACAGCTTCTAACTTACAGGGATATCTACTAACATAGTAAATATTTGCTTTCAATTTCTTCAATTAAAAGAAGTTCTTCATAAATTACATTAGAAGCCAAGAAATGTTTTCTTGTTCTTGTTCTGGTATCTTCAAGATATCAAAAGAAACAAAAAAACGGAATAACTCTTTAAGAAAGGTAAAATAAGAAATCTGTTTTCTGGGCCAGGCGCCTATAATCCTAACACTCTGGGAGGCCAAGGCAGGTGGATCATGAGGTCAAGAGATCAAGACCATCCTGGCCAACATGGTGAAACCCCATCTCTACTAAAAATACAAAAATTAGCTGGGTGTGATGGCACATGCCTGTAGTCCCAGCTACTTGGGAGGCTGAGGCAGAAGAATCGCTTGAACCCGGGAGGCAGAGGTTGCAGCGAGCCGAGATCGCGCCACTGCACTTCAGTCTGGTGACAGAGCGAGACTCTGACTCAAGAAAAAAAGAAAAAGAAATCTGTTTTCTGAAAATACTAAAAGCATGGTAGTGGGGAAAATAAACTTCATTATCAAATGAGTAAGGTAGAAGGGAAATAAACTTAATTAGCATGTAGGAATGAAATATTTAAAAGGCTTTCAAAATTTGAGAATATGATAAAACTTCATGAAGATTCTCATATATCATACACCATAAACTAACATTAGTTATATTAACTTACCACAAAAATTTAAATGAAGCAAATGAATGAAAGAATTTTGTAAATATCATTTAGACACCTACTTGGATATTTTAAACATATCTGAAATGAATGCCCACATTCATAAAGAGGTCCTAAAAACCAAAGTAGTATTTTAAAAGGTGAACAACATAACAATTAAAACTGGAAATTAACTGTCAATTCAGCGAGAAAAAAATCAAATGATCTATTACTCTATAAAAAGTTTCTCAACCTTAATGATAACATTTGAGAAATAAAAATCAAAACAATATCCTTTATTTGCTGCCTACTCAAGCAGCAGAACTTTAAGGTTATAATCTTTTTCAAATTGGTTGTGGGGAGATGACAGTCTCATATAATTGTGTATTTTCAGTGAAAGATAAATACCTCAAATAATATATTATTGATATTTAAAATAACAAAGAAAGTCTACTATTAACAAAAATGTTCAAGAATTTCATGCATTTATAAATGATCTGCAATAGAGACATAAATCTAAGCTTTAGTATAAAAATTATTTCAAGTCATAGTATCTTTAAAGGTTTTGTTTTAATGTAACTTAAAATTAAAATTAAGACTAATAGTGAAGGAGTGGCAGAACAAAACTGCTGACAGAAAACAATTATAATAACTAAGTAACATAGTAAAACAATGTATTTATGGACACCAAACAGAATCCAAAAAGCCACCACAAATAGTCTAATCACAAAAATCTCACTTGGAAGTGAAGAGTTACTGTTATATTTATTGTTTTATTATTTTCTGGTGTTGGGGCACTCCTATGGCTATGGCTGCAGAAACACAATAGCAGAAAACCCCAGCCTTTGGGCTCAAGGTTCCAGAATCAGAATTCAGTGCTAAAAGAACACAAAAATGTAAAATGGAAATGCAGGCAGGAAGAGAACCACAGAAAGAGTATGATCCAAATCTGAATACAAATTACGTCAAAACTCTTGACTAACAGCTAAATTACACATACTTGGGGGAAATTTTCAGGGAATCCAGCAAAAAAGTAGCCAGAGATTAGAGAGAAATATACCTTTGATTTTTTTTTAATTAAGTGTATTAACCAAATATGTACATCTCTGGTGGTAGAAAGGTGAAGAAGAATGAACTTGAAGTATCTGAGGACACATTGTAAACTGATAGAGCAGCTGAAAATGAAGCAATCAACCACAGCAGCAAAACAGAGTGAGCTGTACCTCTACTTAAATTCTTAGCTGACAATAAAATTACATAGAAACAGGAAAGACTATGCCACACGGCCAGTCTAAAAATATAACAATGGGAAGCCCTAATGGTACAGAAATATTAGATAGTACCTATAGTTAGAAAAGGACCTTTATTGTTTCCGGTTAGAAAAGTACAAAAATAAAACAATAATCCCAAAGAGAACACAGCTGAATCCAGAGTGGCTATGTTTTTTTAAGCCCTCATAAACAGCATAAGAAAAGAGTAAATTAAAACTATTAGTGAACCAGACATTAGTTTTATCATATAAATATTTATTGGCAGCTATTATAAATTGTTTAAATATTGAAGGAAAAATAGTGTCAATGAATGGATGGGTCTCATCAGAGATATGGAAACTATACTTTTTCAAAAAGAAAATTCTAAAAGTAAAAGCAAAATACTAAAAAACTCATGAAATGGGCTCAAGAAAGAAAACAGAAAAAAAAATCAGTGAATGTAAAGAAAGACCACCATAAGTTACTCAATTTGGAGCACAAGAAAAAAATTTTTAAAAATGAAGAGGACCTCATGAGATCTGTAGGACAATAGCCAAGTGGTCAAACATATGTGTAAGGTCCATCAAGAGAAAAAGAACAAATGAACAAACAGAATATCTAAAGAAATAATAGCAAAAAATTCCCAAATTTGGGGAAAAACACTTATTTACACAGACAAAAAGCTCACTGAAAAGTGAGCTTTTCAGTTTGGCTACACACGAACAAAAATCACTCTCACACATGACAGTCAAACTTCTGAAAGCCAAAGATAAAAAGAAAACCTGGAAAGAGGCCAGAGAACAAAGATGCAATTATAAGATTACAGCTAACTTTTCATCAGAAACTATGAAAGCCAGAAGACAATGGAACAACTAATTCAAAGTGATGGGCAAAGAAAAAATTGTCAATCAAGAATACACACATATTTGAGTGGCAGCAAAATCTATCATTCAAAACTGAAGGTGAAAAAGGCTGGGCATGGTGTCTCATGTCTGTAATTCCAGTACTTTGGGAGGCCAAGGCAGATGGATCACTTGAGCTCAGGAGTTTGAGATCAGCCTGCTCAACATAGCGAAATCCTGTCTCTACAAAAAATACAAAAATTAGCCGGGCACAGTGGTGTGTTCCTGTAGTCTCAGCTACTCAAGAGGCTGAGGCAGGAGAATCGCTTGAGCCCAGGAGGCGGATGCTGCAGAGAGCCGAGATCATACCACTGCACTCCAGCCTGGGCAACAGGAGTGAAACCCTGTATCAAAAAGAGGGGAAAAAAAAGAAGGTGATACAAAGACACTTTTGTTTAGGATAAATATAATGGGATAAATTAAAGTAGAATGGAATAAACTAAAGATGCATTTTAACAGGTTAAGTTTAAGTTGTAATTTGTAGAGGAACAACTAAAAATAAAACAAGGTGATACAACTTTAAAATCAATAAAGAAATTAAAACATAATGTTAAAAAGTATAAACTACATCCAACAACTGCCAAGAAACTCACTCTTTTCAAGTATCAAATGTAGAACACTAAAAGAAATCAATATATTTCAAAAGACTGTCTTACAAAGCATACTTTGAGAATACAACAGAATGAAATTAAAATTCATCAACAATAAAACATCTACATAAGCTCAAAATATATAACAATTAAAAGTAGTGCTTACAGAAACTTTATAGCCTTACATGTTTTTACTGGAGAAAGAGATCCACATTAATAATCAACTTTCCTCTTTCAGTAGCTATAAAAAGATCAAAGTAAACCTAAAGTGAGGAGAGAGTAAGAGAAAAAATTAAAGAGAAAAAATGATGAAAGAGAAAACAAATAGACTACAGAGAAACAGTAAGAGTCTCTGTTTTTCCAAGAACAAACACTATTAATTTTGATAAATCACCTTTAAAAATCAACTGCTTCATAGCATAATATTCATACTGTACTATACTGTTGGTATGGATGAAATAACAGATACATAGATAAATAAAACAGAATGCAAAGACCAGAAAAGGACTCACATATATAGGAAATTTACTTTTGCTAAATTATCAAGGCATCAATGGGAATTCAATCAAAATGGCAAAGTGTTTTAAAGGTGGCACTGAAATAAATGGCATCTGTATATGACCAAAAAAATCATCCCTACCTCACATCATAAGTCAAAATGATCATAGACATAAATGTAGAAACTAAGCCTATAAAGCTACTAGAAGAAAATCTTTGTGGTCTTGAGGTAGACGAGGTTTTTAGCAAACTTCAAGAATGAAAAAAGCCGATAAGCTGCAATTTATCAAAAGTAACAGCTTTTTAAATTGTTAGCTTGCAAGTAGGGGAAGAAATGTAACACCTTTTGTTCCTCAAAAAGCATACTTAAGATTGGAGTAAATTTTTTTTTTTTTTTTTTTTTCAGACAGAGTTTCACTGTTGTCACCCAGGCTGGAGAGCAATGGCATGATCTTAGCTCACTACAACCTCTGCCTCCCAGTTTCAAGCAATTCTCCTGCCTCAGCTTTCCGAGCAGCTGGGATTACAGGTGCCTGCCACCAGGCCCAGCTAATTTTTGTATTTTCAGTAGAGACAGAGGTTCACCATCTTGGCCAGGTTGGTCTCAAACTCCTGACCTCCGGTGATCTGCCCACCTCAGCCTCCCAAAGTGCTAGGATTACAGGCAAGAGCCACTGTACCCAGCCTGGAGTAAAATTTTAAATGTGTCAACACATTGACACTTCTGCCTGGAACAACCAAAACCAGCAACAATAAGAAAAAAATTCCAATATGTATTTTTTTAAAGTTGTGCAAGATCCTGGAAATTAGGCAACAAAAAAATTAGTAACTACTGAGAGTTAACAAACAAATGTATGAAGGCCTATAATTACAGGTCCCAGTGCAAAAAAGGAGAACTCAAGTAGAGCTTGGCAAACTCCTTGATTTGCAGAGTCAGCGCTGGCAGTCCAGGGAGACCAAGGCAGTTACAGTTCACAAGACAGAGTATGGCAGATGAGAGCAGCACAGAGACAGATCAAGGAAATCTTCAAATAGTCAGCAAAGTTCTAATTAGCGCATGCCTGTAAAGGCAAAAGAAAACACAATTTCAAAGAACTGGAGATCACTGCCTGGTGGTCATACTAAGTGAGAAATAGTGCCCATTCCAACAAGCCAGGCAGGAAAAACTCATAACTCATAAGGCATAGGTTAAAATACCCAGGACGTTCATGCCTCAGTTGTGGGGAACAGTTAGCACTACATTGAGCACCACTCCACACCCACCAAACAAATCAAGACTTAAGGGCACAAAACTGTTTTCAAGGAACTTAGCTGCATCTCAGAACAAAGTTTAATAATGTTCACAGGACTGAAAAACTATCCAGACAAATCCAGTAGAGTGGTTGGAGATTTCCAATACTCTCTCAATATTTGATAGAACAAGTGAATAGATAATCAGAAAGGACATAGTAGACGTGAACTTCACCATCAACCTATCTGACCCATTTTACACTTAGAGAACAGTTCACATAAGAACAGCAGAATACAAAACTTACTCAAACCATTCATCAACATAGAGCTATTCTAAGCCATAAAATGAGTCTAAATGCATTTAAAAGATTCAAGTTATACAAAGTATGCTTTCTGGCACAATAAAAGCAATTAGAAATAGGTTACAAAAAGATATCTAGAAACTCTCCCAAAATTTGGAAACTATATGCCATGCTTCTAAATAACCCATGGAGAAATAACAAATCAAAAGGAAAAATAGACATTATTTAAATTGAATGAAACAAAAACATAACACACCAGAATTTGTGGGATGCTGCTAAAGAAATACATGTATAGTACTAAATGCCTACATGAGAAAAGCTGAAAGGTTGCAAATCAGTTTTCAGCTTATACCTTAAGAAACTAGAAGAGGAGAACTAAACCCAAAGTAAGCAGTAAAAAGAAAAATAAAACAGTTCAAAGTGGAAAGCAATGCAATAGAATGCAGAAACATCACAGAGAAAAATCGATGAAAACAAAAGCTGGTTCTTTAAGCACATCAATGAAACTGACAAATTTCTAGCCAAACTAATGAGAAAAAAGCAGTAACAACAAATTATTAATATAAGAAATAAAAGAGGTGACATAAGTATAGACTCTACAGACACTAAAAGGATAAAAAGAGAACATCCTGAATAGCTTTATGTTTATAAATTCAACACCTTAGGTAACAGTTTAGGAAAGACACAAACTATCAAAACTCTCTCAAGAAGAAATTTTGTCAGCAATTTGATAAGACACTGAGTAGCAACTAATCTACTGAAGGAAGTGGATTTGTAGCTAAAAACCTTTCCACAGAGAAAACTCCAGGCCCAAATGGCTTCATGCCTAAGTTTTACCAAACATTTAATAATCAAATGATACAAATTCTCTACACACTCTTCCAAAAAACTGAAAAAGAAATATTTCCCAACTCATTCTTTGAGCCAGCATTACCCTGTCACCAAACACAAAGGAATTATAAGAAAATAAGACTGCAAAACAACGTTCTTCATAAAAACAGAAGGAAAAATTATAAACACAATATTAGCAAATCAAATGCAACAATATACAAAGAGAATGATATATCATGACCAAGTAGAGTTTTATACTAGAAATATAATGGTGCTTCACATTCAAAACTCAATCAGTGTAGTTCCCCGTATTAACAATCTAAAAAGATAAGCAGTATAATCGTTTCAGTAGTCAAACAGAAAGCATTTGACAAAACAAAACAACCATTTCCTAAAAAAATTATCAGCACACTAGGACTAAAAGGGCACTTCCCCAACCTATCAAAAGGAATCTACTAAAATTATCTTGATAACATCTTTCTAATAATAGAAAAAGACTGAATACTATCTAAGATCATAAGTAAGACATAGACAGGCATGCTTACTGCTTCTATTCAATGATGTGCTGGAAGTCTTAGCCTGAGCAATCAGACAAGGGAAAAACAAACGGCATCAAGACTGGGAAGAATTAAAACTGTCCTTATTACAGGCAACATGATTATATATGTAAAAATTTCAATTTACAAAAAAGCTACTAAAATATAAGTGAATTTAATGAGATTGCAGGATACAAGGTGAATACACAAAATTCAACTGTATTTATGTATATCAGCAATAAGTAATCTGAAATTGAAATTAATATATATAAATTATTAATTTCAAAAATATGAAATACTTCAGGAAATTTGTAAATGTCAGAGACCTTCTAAAGTATATGCTACAAAATATTGGTGAAAAAAATTTTAAAGACCTCAAAAAATAAAGACATACCTTGTTACTGGGCTAAAAGATTCAATATTACTAACATGTCAATTCTCCCCAAACTGATCTACAGACTCAATTCAATCCTAATCAAAATCAAAGCAGGATATTTTATAGAAGTTAAGATGATTATAAAATTTGTATAGTAATACAAAGAACTTAAGACAGTCAAAAAAACTTTGAAAAGAGAATTAAGTTGAAGAGCTAAGACTACATGATTCCAAGAACTTCAGTGGAAAACAACAAAATGTCTAGAAATAAACCCACACATTTGTGAACAACTGATTTTTTTACGAAGCTACAAAGGCAATTCAATAAAGATATTCTTGTCAACAAGTGATGCATAAAATACTAAATTTTAAATCCGTAAAAAAAAGAAAAAGTGAGCATTAACCATATCTCATACCATACTCAAAACTACCTCAAATGAACCATAGCCCTAAATGTCAAACTTAAAATGATAAAACTGGTAGAAGTAAACACAAGAAAATCTTTGGACCTTAAATTAGGCAAAGATTTCTTAGATCAACACGAAACATATGACCTATAAAAGAACAAAGAAATAAACTAGATTTCCTCAAAATAAAAAAACTCAAAAGACACCACTAATAACCAAAAGAAAAGCTATGGCATATATCTGTTAAAGCAGCAGTTCCCAACCTTTTTGGCACCAGGAACCAGGTTTCATGAAAGACAATTTTTCCATGGATGGGGCTGGGCAGGGGTGGTGCAGAGGGTGGGTATTGCAGAGTGGCAGAAGATATGGTTTCAAGATGATTCAAGTGAATTACAATTAATGTGCATAATATTTCTATTATTATTACATTGTCATACATAATCAAATAATTACACAACTCACCATAATGTAGAATTAATGGGAGCCCTGAGTTTGTTTTCCTGAAACTAGACAGTTCCATCTGGCAGTGATGGGAGACAGTGATAGATCATCAGGCCTTAGATTCTCATAGGAGTATGCAACCTAGATCCCTCACATGTGTAGTTCACAATAGGGTTCATGCTCCTATGAGACTCTAATGCTGCCACTGATCTGACACAAGGCAGAGCTCAGGCAGTAATGCAAGAGATGGGGAGGGCCTGTAAATACAGATGAAGCTTTGTTTGCTACTCCACAACTCACCTCCTGCTATGCGGCCCAATTCCTGACAGGCCATGAACCAGCTGGGGACCTCTGTGTTAAAGTACTTGAATCCAGAATATATAAAGAACTCTTAAAACTTAGTCATAAGGGAAAAATAACCCAATATAAAACAACCAAAAGATTTAAACACACACTTCACCAAGGAATATATAGAGGTGAAAAATAAGAACACGGAAACATGTGAAACATCATTAGTTATCAGAGAAATGTAAATTAAAGCCACGATCACACACCACTATATACCTATCAGAATGCCTAAAATTAAAAAGACTGACCATGCACAGTTTTGCTGAGGATGTGGAACAATTAGAACACACATACACAGCGAGCAGGATTGTAATATGGAATAACCACTTTGGAAAATAACTTGGCAATCTGTTAAAAAGTAAAGCATAGAGGGGAGGCAGGGCAAGATGGCCAAACAGGAGCCTCCAGTGATCATCCCCCTGGCAGGAACAGCAAATGGAACAATTATCCACACAAAAAAATGCACCTTTGAATCAGGTAAGCAATGTAACAGTACCCAGTTTTAACACCACATTAAGGAAAGAGACACTGAAGAGAATAGGAAAATCACTTGAATCACCTACACCACCTTTCCCCTAACTCCCAGCAGCAGCCATGTGGCGCAGAGAGAATCTGTGTGCTTGGGGGAGGGAAAGCACAATGATTATAGGACTTTATGTTGGAACTCAGAGCTGCCCTATAGCAGCCAAAAGCAAAATGGGATAGAACTCAGCTAGGGCCCAGACAGGGAGCATTTAGACCAGCCATAGTGAGATGGGAATTGTCCATCCCAGTGATTGGAATTAGAGTTCTGGCAAGCCCTGTCAACATGGGCTACAGTAGCCTGGGGTCCTAAATAAACTTGAAAAGCAGTCTAGGCCACAAGAACTGTAATCACTGGGCAAGCCTCAATGCTATGCTTGGCTCAGAGCCAGTGTAACTGAAATGCATGCAACCTGGAGACACAAGCCAGGACACCCAAGGAAGTGCTTGTCACTCCTCCCCTAATCCCAGGCAGAACAGGTGCAGCTCTGGAAGAGACTCCTTTCTGCTTGAGGGGAGGAGATGGGAAAGTACAGAGGACTTTATCTTGCAACTTGGATACCAACTTGGCCACAGCAGAATATGCCACCAGGCAGAATCCTGAGGCCCCCATTCCAGGTCGTAGCTCCCGGATGACATTTCTAGACATACCTGGGGAAGAAGAGAACCTGCTGTTTTGAAGGGAAAGACCTAGTCCTGGCAAGATTCATCATCTGTTAACTAAAGAGCCTTTGGGCCCTGAATAGTATGTGCTACAGGTCTTGGGTGAAACTCAGAGGCAAGCTGGCTTGCAGTGTAACCCAGTACATTCCAAGCTATAGTGGCTATTGGAAGACTCCTTCTTCTTGAGAAAAGGAGAAGAAAAGGAGTAAAGAGGACTTTGTCATGCAGCTTGGCTATCAACTCAGACACACTGGGATAGAGCACCAAGTGGACACCTGGGGTCCCCAGTTCCAGGCCTTGAATTTTGGATGACATTTCTGGACCTGCCTTGGGCCACAGGGGACTCAACTTACCTGAAGAGAGAGACCCAGACCTGGCAACATTCACCACAAGCTGTTGAAAGAACCCCTGAACCTTGGGTGAACATTGATGACAGCCAGGCAATACTCACCATGGGCCTGCGGCAGTGAGGCCATAGGGAAAGACTCCTCAGCTTGAGAAAAGGGGAAGGAAGAGTAGAAAGGACTTTGCCTTGCAGCTTAGGCGCTAGCTCAGCTGCGGTAGAACAGAGAACTAAGTACACTACTAAGGTTCCTCGCTCCAGGCCCTGGCTCATGGACAGCATCTCTGGACCTGCCTGGGACTGGGGGGAACTTGCTGTCCTGAAGAGAAGGACACAAGCCTGGCTAGACTCACCACCTGTGGATTGCAGAGCCACTGGACCTTGAATGAACATACGCAGTAGCCAGACAGTGATCACCGCAGGCCATGCACAAGACCCAGTGCTGTGCTGAGTATGGGTCTGATCAAGCGCAGTCCCTGTAATAGTGGCCAGAAGGGTGTTTGTCACCCTTCCCCCAATTCCAGGCAGCTCAGCACAGTGAGACACTCTTGTGAAAAGAAAGGGAAGAGAACAAGAGTCGCTGTGTGGTAATCCAAAAACTTCTCTTCCATCTTACCAAAGACCACCAAAGTAATACCTCTACGAGGCTACAAGAGTCACAGCGTTACTGGGCTTGGGGCACTCCCTAATGCAGATGTAGCTGCCATGATCAAAGACATAGATGGCAACACCCAAGTCCCTATGAATGCTCAGAAAGCCTCCACAAGAAGGATGAATACAAACAAGTCCAGACTGTGAAGACTACAATAATAATGCCCAGACACCGGTAAACATTTCAATGCCCAGACACCAATGAACATGCAGAAACATCAAAACATTCCAGAAAAGCATGGCCTCATCAAAGGAACTAAACAAGGTACCACCGGCCAATCCTGGAAAGACAGATATACATAACCTTGTAGACAGAATTCATAATAGCTATTGTAAGGAAGGTCAACGGAATCCAAGGTAACAAATACCAAGAAGAAATTCAGAATTCTATCAGCTAAATTTAACAAAAAGACTGCAATAATTTAAAAGAATCCAGCAGAAAATCTAGAATGAAACTGACATACTGAAAAATGCACCAGAGTCTCTTAGCAGAACCAATCAAGCAGACGAAAGAACTACTGAGCTTGAAGACAGGCTATTTGAAAATACAGTCAGAGGAGACAAAATAAAAAAAAAAAATTAAAAAAAAAAAAAAACGGCTGGGTGCGGTGACTCAAGCCTGTAATCCCAGCACTTTGGGAGGCTGAGACAGGCGGATCACGAGGTCAGGAGATCGAGACCATCCTGGCTAACACGGTGAAACCCTGTCTCTACTAAAAAACTACAAAAAACTAGCCGGGCGCGGTGGCGGGCGCCTGTAGTCCCAGCTACTTGGGAGGCTGAGGCAGGAGAATGGCGCAAACCCGGGAGGCGGAGCTTGCAGTGAGCTGAGATCCGGCCACTGCACTCCAGCCCGGGCTACAGAGCAAGACTCCGTCTCAAAAAAAAAAAAAAAAAAAAAAAAAAAAGAAAAAAGACTCTTTTGAGACAGAGTCTTACTCTGTCGCCCAATCACAGCTCACTTCTGCCTCTACCTCCTGGGCTCAGGGGATCCTCCCNAAAAAAAAAAAAAAAAAAAAAAAAAAACAAAAAACATGAAGCACACCTACAAGATCTAGAAAATAGCCCCCAAAAGGCAAATTTAAGAGTTATTGGCCTTAACGAGGAGGTAGAGAAAGAGACAGAGGTAGAAAGTTTGTTCAAAGGGATAAGACATAGAGAACTTCCCAAGCCTAGAGAAAGATACCAGTATTCAAGAACAAGAAGGTTATAGAACATCAAACAGATTTAACCCATAGACTACCTCAAGACATTTAATAATCAAACTCCCAAAGTAAAGAAAGAAAAGGATCCTAAAGGCAACAAAAGAAAAGAAACAAATAATAGGAAAAGGAGCTCCAATACATCTGGTGGAAACCTTACAGGCCAGAAGAGAGTGGCATCACATATTTAAAGTACTGGAAAAAACAAAACAAAACAAAAAAACAAACAAAAAAACCCCTTTTATCCTAGATAAAAGTTTTTGCTGGATATCCTAGATATCCAGCAAAAATATCGTACAAACATGAAGGAGAAATAAAGACTTTCCCAGACAAACAAAAGCTAAGGAACTTCATCAACACCAGACCCAGACTACAAAAAAAAAAAAGGGTAAAGGGAGTTCTTCAATTTCAAAGAAGAGGGCATTAATGAACATAAGAAATCACCCGAACGTTTAAAACTCACTGGTAATAGTAAGTACACAGAAAAACACAAAGTATTATAACACGTAACTGTGGTGTGTAAACTACTCATATCTTGAGTGCAAACACGAAAAGATGAACCTATCAAAATAACAACAACCTTCTAAATCATAGACAGTATAATAAGATAGCAATAGACACAACAAAAGGTTAAAAAGCGAGTAAGGGGATGAAGAAAAGACATAGAGTTTGTCTTAGTTTTCTCTTTGTTTGTTTATGCAATCGATGCTAAGTTGACATCAGTTTAAAATAATGAGTTATAAGATATTATTTTCAAGCCTCATGGTAACCTCCAATCAAAAAACCTACAAGAAACACACACAAAATAAAAGCAAGAAAATAAACCACCAAAGAAAATCACCTTTGCAAGAAGGAAGACACAAAACACCTAGAAAACAAATAACAAAATGGCCAGAAAAGTCTCTATTTATCAATAAAAACATTGAATGTAAATTAACCAAACTCTCCAATCAAAAGGCATAGAGTGCCTGTGGATATAAAAACAATACACAATGATCTATCTGCTGCCTACACGAAACACACTTCACTTATAAAGACATAGCCAGACTGAAAATAAAGGGATGAAAGCAGATATTTTATGCTAACAAAAAACAAAAAAGAGCAGGAATAACCATATGTATATCAGACAAAATCGATTTCAAAACTAAAACTAAAACAAGAGACAAAGTCATTATATAATGATAAAAAGGTCAATACAGGGAAAGGATAAAGCAATTGTAAATAAATATATACCAGTAAGTAATAAAATGAAGGCAGAAATAAAGATGATCTTTGAAACAAATGAGAACAAAGACACAGTGTACCAGAATCTCTGGGGCATATTTAAAGCAGTGTGCAGAGGGAAATTTATAGTACTAAATGCCCACAAGAGAAAGCAGGAAAGATCTAAAATTGACATCCTAACATCACAATTAAAAGAACTAGAGAAGCAAGAGCAAACAAATTCAAAAGCTAGCAGAAGGCAAGAAATAACTAAGATCAGAGCAGAACTGAAGGAGATAGAGACACACAAAAAGCCTTCAAAAAAATCAATGAAACCAGGATCTGGTTTTTTGAAAAGATCAACAAAACTGATAGACTGCTAGCAAGACTAATAAAGAAGAAAAGAAAGAAGAAGTAAATAGACGCAATAAAAAATTATAAAGGAGATAACACCACCGATCCCACCGAAATACAAACTACCATCACAGAATACTATAAACACTTCTACACAAATCAACTAGAAAATGTAGAAAAAATAGATAAATTCCTGGACACATACACCCTCCCAAGACTATACCAGGAAGAAGTTGAATCTCTGAATAGACCAGTAACAGGCTCTGAAATTGAGGCAATAATTAATAGCCTACCAACCAAAAGAAGTGCAGGACCAGATGGATTCACAGCCGAATTCCACCAGAGGTACAAAGAGGAGCTGGTATCATTCCTTCTGAAACCATTCCAATCAACAGAAAAAGAGGGAATCCTTCCTAACTCATTTTATGAGGCCAGCATCATTCTGATACCAAAACCTGGCAGAGATACAATAACAACAAAGAGAGAGAGAGAGAGAGAATTTTAGACCAATATCCCTGATGAACATTGATGCGAAAATCCTCAGTAAAATGCTGGCAAACCGAATCCAGTAGCACATCAAAGAGCTTATCCACCACAAGTCGGCTTCATCTCTGGGCTGCAAGGCTGTTTTGACATACATGCTGAAAAGACCTTCAGCAAAATTAAACAGTCCTTCATGCTAAAAACTCTCAATAAACTAGGTATTGATGGAACGTATCTCAAAATAATAAGAGCTATTTATGACAAACCCACAGTCAATATCATACTGAATGGGCAAAAAATGGAAGCATTCCCTCTGAAAACCGGCACAAGACAAGGCCCCACTCTCTCACCACTCCGATTCAACATAGTGTTGGAAGTTCTGGCCAGGGTAGTTAGGCAAGAGAAAGAAAAAAATGGATAAATTCCTGGATACATACACCCTCCCAAGACTAAACCAGGAAGAAGTTGAATCTCTGAATAGACTAGTAACAGGCTCTAAAATTGAGGCAATAATTAATAGCCTTTCAGTTAGGAAAAGAGGAAGTCAAATTGTCCCTGTTTGCAGATGACATGATTGTATATTTAGAAATCCCCAGTCTCAATCCAAAATCTCCTTAAGCTGATAAGCAAGTTCAGCAAGGTCTCGGGATACAAAATCAATCTGCAAAAATCACAAGCATTCCTATACACCAATAACAGACAGAGAGCCAAATCAGGAGTAAACTCCCATTCACAACGGCTACAAAGAGAATGAAATACCTAGTAATCCAACTTACAAGGGATGTGAAGGACCTCTTCAAGGAGAACTATAAACCACTGCTCAATGAAATAAAACAGGACACAAAAAAATGGAAGAACATTCTGTGCTCATGGATAGGAAGAGTCAATATCGTGAAAATGGCCATATTGCCCAAAGTAATTTATAGATTCAATGCCATCCCCATCAAGCTACCAATGAGTTTCTTCACAGAATTGGAAAAAACTACTTTAAAGTTCATATGGAACCAAAAAAGAGCCCGCATTGCTAAGACTATCCTAAGCAAAAAGAACAAAGCTGGAGGCATCACGCTACCTGACTTCAAACTATACTACAAGGCTACAGTAACCAAAACAGCATGGTACTGGTACCAAAACAGAGATATAGACCAATGGAACAGAACAGAGGCCTCAGAAATAACACCACACATCTACAACCATCTGGTCTTTTAAACCCGAGAAAAACAAGAAATGGGGAAAGGATTCCCTATTTAATAAATGGTGCTGGGAAAACTGGCCAGCCATATGTAGAAAGCTGAAACTAGACCCCTTCCATACACCTTATATAAACATTAATTCAAAATGGATTAAAGACTTAAATGTTAGACGTAAAAATATAAAAACCCTAGAAAGAAACCTAGGCAACACCATTCAGGACACAGGCATGGGTAAGGACTTCATGACTAAAACACCAAAAGCAATGGCAACAAAAGCCAAAATCGACAGATGGGATCTAATTAAAGAGCTTCTGCATGGCAAAAGAAACTACCATCAGAGTGAACAGGCAATCTACAGAATGGGAGAAAATTTTTGCAATCTACCCATCTGACAAAGGGCTAATATCCAGAATCTACAAAGAACTCAAACAAATGTACAAGAAAAAAACAAACGACCCCAGCAAAAAGTGGGCAAAGGATATGAACCTACACTTTGCAAAAGAAGACATTTATGCAGCCAAGAGACACATGAAAAAATGCTCATCATCACTGGTCATGAGAGAAATGCAAATCAAAGCCACAATGAGATATCATCTCACACCAGTTAGAATGATGATCATTAAAAAATCAGGAAACAACAGATGCTGGAGAGGATGTGGTGAAATAGGAATGCTTTTACACTGTTGGTGGGAGTGTAAATCAGTTCAACCATTGTGCAAGACAGTGTGGTGATTCCTCAAGGATCTAGAACTAGAAATACCATTTGACCCAGAGATCTCATTACTGAGTATTAACTGAAAGGATTATAAATCATGCTACTATAAAGACACATGCACACGTATGTTTATTGCAGCACTATTCACAATAGTAAAGACTTGGAACCAACCCAAATGTCCATCAATGATAGACTGGATTAAGGAAATGTGGCACATATACACCATGGAATACTATGCAACCATAAAAAAAGGATGAGTTCATGTCCTTTGCAGGGACATGAATGAAACTGGAAACCATCATTCTCAGCAAACTATCACAAGGACAGAAAACCAAACACCGTATGTTCTCACTCATAGTTGGGAAGTAAACAATGAGAACACCTGGGTACAGGGCGGGGAACATCACACACTGGGGCCTGTTGGGGGCTAGGGGGCTGGGGAAGGGACAGCATTAGGAGAAATACCTAATGTAAATGACGAGTTGATGGGTGCAGCAAACCAACATGATACATGTATACCTATGCATCAAACCTTCATGTTCTGCACACGTACCCTACAACTTAAAGTATAATTAAATAAATTAATTAATATATTAATATATAACAGCCAATGGAACACCCATATATATAAAGTAAGTGTTATCAGAGCTAAAGAGAGAAATAGATTCCAGTACAATAGCCGGAGATTTTAACACCCCAATTTCAGCATTAGACAGATCATGTAGAGAGAAAGTCCACAAAGAAACTTTGAACTTATGTGCACTATCCAGCAAATGGACCTAATTGATATTCACAGAAAATTTCATCTAATGGCTGCAGAACACTCTTCTCCTCAGCTCATGGAGTATCTCAAGGATACACTATGAAGCCACAAAACAAGTTGTAAAAATTTCAAAGACATTAGAATGATATCAAGTATCTTCACTGACCGCAGTAGAATAAAACTAAAAATCAAAAAGAAGAGGAATTTTGTAAACTATACAAACCATGGAAATTAGATGATATGCTTCTGAATGATGAGTGGCTCAATGAAGAAATTAAGAAGAAAAATTTAAAAATTTCATGAAACAAATAAAAATGGAAACACAACACATCAAAAATCTACTGGATACAGCAAAAGCAGTATAAAGAGGAAAGTTTATAGCAACAAGAATCTACATCAAAAAAAGCAGAAAAATTTTAACAAGCCAGTGATACATCATAAAGCAAAAGAAAAAGAAGAGCAAACCAAACCCCAAATTAGTAGAAGAAGTAAGATTAAAGCAGAAATAAATGAAGTTGAAACCAAAAAATGTCAAAAAATCAATGAAAGAAAAAGTTCATTTTCTGAAAAGAAAGTCAATTAACAAACCTTTAGCCAGTCTAAGAGGAAAAGAGAGAAGAACCAAATCAATAAAATCAGAGATGAAAAACAAGACACTACAACTGATACCACAGAAACTCAAAGGATCAATAAATAAAGGCTACTATGAGAAACTATATGCCAAGAAATTGGAAAACCTAGAAGAAATAGAAAAATTCCTAGACACATACAATCTACTAAGATTGAACCATGAAAAAATACAAAACGTGACCAGACCAGTATCAAGTAATGAGATCAAAATCATAATAAAAAGTCTCCCGGTAAAGAAAAGTCCAAGGCTCAATGGCTTCAATGCTGAATTTACCAAACATGTAAAGAACTTATTCCAGTCCTACTCAAATTTTTTTCAAAAACTAGGGAAAGAAGAAATACTTTCAAGCCCATTCTATGAGGCCAGTATTACCCTGATACCAAAACCAGACAAAGACACATCAAAAGAAGAAAACTACAGACCAATATCCCTGATGAACACTGATGCAAAAATCCTCAACAAAATACTAGCAAACGGAATTCAACATCACATTAAAAAGATCACTCATCATGACCAAGTGAGATTTATCCCAAAGATGCAAGAATGGTTCAACATATGCAAATCAATCAATAGGATACATTATATCAACAGAATCATTTCAATTAATGCTGAAAAAACATCTGATAAAATTTAACATCCCTTCATAATAAAAACCCTCAAAAATCTGGGTATAGAAGGAAAACATCTCAATGTAATAAAAGCCATATATGACAGACCCACAGCTAGCATTATACTGAATGGGGAAAAACTGAAAGCCTTTCCTCTAACATCTGGAACAAGACAAGGATGCACACATTCACCACTGTTACTCAACAGTGTTACAGAAGTCCTAGCTAGAAAAATCAAACAAGAAAAGAAAATAAAGGGCATCCAAATTGGAATGAGAAAAGTCAAATTATCCTTGTTTGCAGATGATATGATCTTGTATTTGGAATAACCTAAAGACTCCACCAAAAAACTATAATAACTGATGAACAAATTCAGTAAAGCTGCAAGATACAAAATCAACGTACAAAACTCAGTAGCATTTCTACATGCCAAAATCTGAAAAAGAAATCGAGAAAGCAATCCAATTAACAATAGCCACAAATAAAATTAAATACTTAAGAATTAATTTAACCAAAAAACAAAGATCTCTACAACGAAAACTATAAAATATTGGTGAAATAAATTGAAGAGGACACAACAAAAGGAAACATATTTCATATTTATGGATTGGAAAAATCAATATTGTTAAAATGTCCACACTACCCAAAGTAATCTACAGATTTAATGCAATCTCTCTTAAAATACCAATGAAATTCTTCAAAGAAATAGAAAAAAAAAAAATCCTAAAATTTATATAAAACCACAAATGATCCAGAACACCCAAAGCTATCCTGAGCAAAAAGAAGAAAACTAGAGGAATCATATAACCTCACTTTAATAAAACTAGAGCTATAGTAACCAAAATAGCATGGTACTGGCATACAAACAGACACAGATCAATGGAACAGAGTAGACAGCCCAGAAACAAATCCACACACCAGTGAACTCATTTTCGACAAAGGTGTCATGAACATACACTGGAGAAAGGACAGTGCTGGGAAAACTGGATATCCATACACGGAAGAATGAAACTAGACCCCTATTTCTCACCATATACAGAAACCAATCAAAACTGGTGAAAGACTTAAATTTAAGACCTTAAACTATGAAACTACCACAAGAAAACATTGGAGAAACTCTCCAGAACATTGTTTTGGGCAAAGACTTCTTGACTAGTACCCCACAAGCACAGCCAACCAAAGCAAACATAGACAAATGGTATTACATCAAGTTAAAAAGCTTCTGCACAGCAAAGGAAACAATCAACAAAGTAAAGAGACATTCTCCATGTGACAAGGGATTGATAACCAGGATATATAAGAAACTCAATAACCTCAATATGAAAAAATTTAATAATCTGATTTAAAAAGTGGGCAAAAGACTTGAATAGACATTTCTCAAAGGAAGACACACAAGTGGCAAATAGGTATTTGAAAAGCTGTTCAACATCACTAATCATCAGAGAGGTGCAAATCCAAACTACAAAGAAATATCATCTCACCCCAGTTAAAATGACTTTTATCCAAAAGACAGACAATAACAAATGCTGGCGAAGATGTGAAGAAAAGGGTAGCCTTGTACACTGTTGGTGAAGTGTAAATTAGTACAACCACTACGGAGAACACTGTGGAGGTTCCTCATAAAACTAAAAATAGAACTACCATATAATCCAGAAATCCCACTGCTAGGTATATAACCAAAAGAAAGGAAATTAGTATATCAAGATTATCTGCACTTCCATGTTTATTGCAGCACTATTCACAATAGCCAAGATTTGGAAACAACCTAAGTGTCCATCAACACAGAAATGGATAAAGAAAATGTGCTAATATATACACGACAGAGTACTATTTAAGCATAAAAATGAATGAGATCCTGTAATTTACAATAACACAGCTGGAACTGGAGGTCATTACGTTAAGTGAAATAAGCCAGGCACAGAAAGACAAACTTCACATGTGAGAGACAAAAATTAAAACAATTGAGTTCATGGAGAGAGTACAATGATACTTACCAGAGGCTGAGAACGGTAGTGGGGTGTGATGGGGGAAGCTAGGGTGGTTAGTGGGTACAAAAAATATAGACAGAATGAAAAAGATATAGTATTTGACAGCACAAGAGGATCGCTACATTAATTAATAATTTATTACACATTCAAAAATATTCAAAATAACAAAAAGAGTATAATTGAATTGTTTGTAACAAAAAGGATAAATTGAGATGTGGATACCCAACTTACTCTGATGTGATTATTGTGCATTATATACTGTATCAAAATATCTCATGTACTCCATGAATATATGAACTCACTATGTGCCCCCCCAAAAAAACATAAATTTTTAATTTAAAAAAGTGAAGCACAAATGTACCATAGATCTACACATTCTACTATCAAAAGAAATGAAAGAATATGTCCATACAAAGACTTACATATGAATTTTCACAGAAGCTTGTTTTGTAACGTCAAAAATTGGTAACAACCCAAATATCCCTCAGTAGGTGAATGAAAAGTCAAATTGTTTCACAGAAACTATAGTATTTAATAGAATACCATTCCGCAACAAAGAGAAGTGATACTTGCAACAACATTAGTGTCAGAACACTTATGCAGAGTGAAAGAAGCCAGACAGAAAGTACATATCCTGTAAATGATTTCATTAATAGAAAGCTCTAGGAATGTAAACTAGTCTGCAGTGACAATAAGTGGGTGCCTGAGGGAGGGAGAGTGGATGCAAGGTAGGGGTTGATTACAAAAGAGCATGAGAAAATCTTTGGTGATGGAGGATAAGTTCACTATCTTAATTGTGGTGATGGTTTCACAGGTACATCAAAACATATAAAACTACATGTTTTTAAATATGTGCAGCTTATTGAATGTTAATTATACTTCAATAAAACAATTTTTTAAAATAGGAGAAATATTGACTAGACACACTACACAAAAGAAGATATACACGTGGCCAAAAAGCAAAGAATTGATACTCAATATTATTAGGTATCAGAAAAATGGAACTTATACTCACAGTAGGATACATCTACAAATCCATCAGAATGACTAAAATTAGAAAGAACAACAATACAACTGTTGGTAAGTATATGGAGCAACCTGACTCTTGTCAATGTACAGTGGTACCAGGCCTTTAGAAAACTATTTTGCAGTTTCTTAAAAAGTTAACCTAGGCTGGGCAGGCGGATCACTTGAGGCCAAGAGCTTGAGACCAGCCCTGGCAACATGGAGAAACCCTGTCTCTACTAAAAATACAAAAATCAGCCAGGCGTGGTGGCACATGCCTGCAATCCCACTACCTCCAGCCTACTCTGGAGGCTGAGGTAGGAGAACTGCTTGAACCCAGGAGGTGGAGGTTGCAGTGAGCTGAGATCACACCACTGCACTCCAGCCTGGGAGACAGAGTGAGGTTCCGTCTCAAAAAAAAAAAAAAAAAAGTTAACCTAAACCTACAAAACAAGCCAGCCATCCAATTTCCAGATAACAAAAACATGTCTACTTGAAGAACTATATATGAATGCTCATAACAGTTTTACCAGTAATAGTCAAAAACAGAAAACAACTCAGCTGTTTATTAACAGGTGAGTGAAAAAACAAAATGTGATACATTTATAGAAGAGAATATTACTTATCATTCAAAGGAACTAACTGCTGATATACGCAACATCGTGAATGAATCACAAAATCATAATGCTGAATGAAAAAAGCTAGACACGAATAAAAAATACACAAAAGTAATTTACAGTGACTCCTGTCAATGTGCAGTGGTACTAGGCCTTTAGAAAACTATTTTGCAGTTTCTTAAAAAATTAACCTAGGCTGGGCAGGCACATTAGTGGTTGCCTGAGGCTGAGGTATAGGGCAAGATGGACTACAGAGGGAGCAAGAGAAAATGCCCGTGAAGGAGAGTGTCCAGATGGCTGATTAGAAGCAACTGTACTCCTCAGCACTCTCGAAGAGGAATGAAAGTGGCTAGTGGATATAGCACCTTCAACTGAAATATCCAAGTAGTCACAATGGGTGGTAGGTGTGTGGTCTTATTTTTGCGTTATCTATTCTCTTCCATTGGTCTATGAGTCTGTTTGTGTAACAGTACCGATTAGGAAACAACCCATGAAAAACGAAGAAAAGCAGGGTGGGGTGATGGGAACATCTACCCACAGCCAAGGGAACTGGCATATTCAGGACGGCAATAGGTCAGTACCGCCCTAGGATGGAGGGTCTGGAGGAAGGGGCAGGCTGCCATCTTTGTTTTTTGCAGCCTTCACTGGTGATATCTCCAGATACAGGAAGAATCGAGGCAACTAGGGTCTGAAACAGACCGCCTGCAGACCACAGCAGCCCTACAGAAGAGAGGCTAGACTGTTAAAAGAAAAATAAACAAACAGAAAACACAACAACAAAGAAAAAACATAAAACCCCATCCAAAGGTCAGCAACCTCAAAAACTGAAGGTAGATAAGCCCACAAAGATGAGGAAGAATCAGTGCAAAACACTGAAAACTCAAAAAGCCGGACTGCCCCTTTTTCTCCAAATGACCACAGCACTTCTCCAGCAAGGGCTCAGAACTGGGCTGAGGCTAAGATGCCTGAAATAATAGAAGTAGGCTTCAAAAGGTGGATAATAACAACCTTTGCTGAGCTAAAGGAGCATGTTGTAATGAATGCAAAGAAGCTAAGAATCAGAGTAAAACAATACAGGAGCTGACAGCCAGTTTAAAGAGGAACATAACTGACCTGCTAGAACTGAAAAACATAGTATAACCTCACAATTCAGTCACAGTATTAACGGCAGAATGGATCAAGTGGAGGAAAGAAATCTCAGAGCTAAAAGACTGGCTTTCTGAATAAAGACAGGCATACAAGAATAGAGAAAAAATAATGAAAAGGAATGAACAATCTTCCGAGAAATACAGGACTATGTAAAGAGACTGAATCTATAAATGACTAGGGTACCTGAAAGTGAGGGAGAGAATGGAACAAAGTTGGAACACATACTTCAGGATATCATCCAGGAGACATTCCCCAACCTAGCAAGACAGGCCAACATTCAAATTCAGAAAATGCAGAGAACCCCACAGAACTTCTCCATGAGGAGATCATCCCTAAGACATAATTATCAGATTATCCAAGGTCAAAATGAAGAAAAAATGTTAAGGGCAGTCAGAGAGAAAGGCGAGTTCATCTACAAAGGGAAGCCCATGAGACTATTAGCAGAAACCCTATGAGCCAGAAAAGATTGGGGGAAAATATTCAACATCCTTAAAGAAATGAATTGCCAACCATAATTTCATATCCAACCAAACTTCGTAAGTGAAGAAGATAAAAAATCCTCTTCAGACAAGCAAATGCTGAGAGAATTCAATACCATCAGACCTGCCTTGCAAGGGCTCCTGAAGGAAGCACTAAATATGGAAAGGAAAAACTATTACCAGCAACAACAAACACACACTGAAGTAACCATAAAAACAAGTCTGCAAAATAACCAGCCAGCATCATGATGACAAGATTAAATCCACACATAACAATGCTATCCTTAAATGTAAATGGTGCAAATGTCCCAATGAAAAAACACACAATGGCAAGCTGGATAAAGAATCAAGACCCAATCGGTACATTGTCTTTTAGAGACTCATTACAGCCTCAAAATAAAGGGATGGAGGAAAATTTACCAAGCAAATGGAAAATAGCAAAAGGCAGGAGTTGCAATCCTAGTTTCTGACAAAACAAACTTTAAAACCAACAAAGATCATAAAAGACAAAGAAGAGCATTACATAATGCTCTTACATTTCAAAGACCTAGATTACATAATGGTAGAGGGTTCAATTCAACAAGAAGAGCTAACTATCCTACATATATATGCACCCAATGCAGGAGCATCTAGATTCATAAAGCAAGTGGTCAGAGACCTTCAAAGAGATCCAGACTCCCACAAAATAATAATAGGAGACTTTAACAACCCACTGACAATATCACAGATCACAGAGACAGAGACAGAAAATTAAGATATTCGGGACATTAACTTAGCTCTGGAACAAGTGGACCTGATAGGTATCCATAGAACTCTCCACACTGAAACAACAGAATATACATTCTTCTCATCACCACACAGCATCTACTCTAAAATTAATCACATATTCGGAAGTAAAACACTCCTCAGCAAATGCAAAAGAACTGAAATCATAACAGTCTTTTGGACCACAGCACAAATTAGAATTCAAGATTAAGAAATTCACTAAAAACCACACAAGTACCTGGAAGCTGATCAACCTGCTCCTAAATGACTCTTGAGTACATAACGAAATTAAGGCAGAAATCTAGAATGTCTTTGAAACTAATGAGACCAAAGACACAACATACCAGAATCTCTGGGTCACAACTAAAGCAATGTTAAGAGGGAAATTTATAGCACTTAATGCCCACATCAAAAAGCCAGAAACATCTCAAATTAATAACTAAAAGAACTAGAGGGCCAAGAGAAAACAAACCCCAAAACTAGCAGAACACAAGAAATAACCAAGATCAGAATGGAACTGAAGGAGATAGAGACAGGAAAAAAAAAAAAAAAAAAAAAAAACTTGAAAAATCAACAAATCCAGGAGCTGTTTTTTTTGAAAAAATTAATAAAATAGATAAACTGCTAGCTAGACCAAAAAAGAAGAAAAGAGAGAAGACTCAAATAAACACAATCAGAAATGATAAGGTGCATATTGCCACTGACCCCATAGATATACAAACAACCATCACAGAATACTATAAAGACCTTTATGCATACAAATGAGAAAATCTGGAAGAATGGATAAATTCCTAAACATATATTCCGTCCTAAGATGGAACCAGTAAGAGTTTGAATCTCTGAACAGACCAATAATGAGTTCTGAAACTGTGGCAGTAATAAAAAGCCTACCACTCCAAAAAAGCCCAGGATCAGATGGATTCACAGCTGAATTCTACCACAGGTAGAAAGAAGAGCTGGTACAATTCCTATGAAACTATTAGGAAAAATAGAAAAGAAGGAACTCCTCTCTAAATCATTCTATGAGGCCAGCATCATCCTGTTACTGAAACCTGGCAGAAATATAACAAAACAAAAAGAAAACTTCAGGCCCAATATCCTTGATGAACATTGATACAAAAATGCTCAACAACATGCTGGAAAACTGAATCCAGCAGCACATCAAAAAGCTTATCCACCACGACCAAGTAGGCTTCATCCCCGGGATGCAAGGCTGGTTCAACATATGCAAATCAGTAAATGAAATTAATCACATAGGCAGAACTAAAGACAAAAACCACATGATTATCTCAATAGATGCAGAGAAGGCCTCTAATAAAATTCAACATCCCTTCATGTTGAAAAGTTTCAGTAAACTAAGTATTGAAGAAACATACTTCAAAATAATAAAAGCCATATATGACAACTCATTGCTAATATCATACTGAATGGGCAAAAGCTAGAAGCATTTCCTTTGAAAACTGGCACAGGACAATGATGCCCTCTCTCACCACTCAACATAGTATTGAAAGTCCTGGCCAGGATTATCAGACAAGAGAAAGAAATAAAGGACATTCAAATAGATAGAGAGGAACTCAAGCTATCTTTGCTTGCAGATGATACAATCCTGTATATAAAAAAACCCACTTCAAATAGATGGAGAGGAACTCAAACTATCTTTGCTTGCAGATGACATAATCCTGTATATTAAAACAAAATGAAACAAAACAAAACAAAAAAACAGTATCAGCCCAAAAGCTTCTTAAGCTGATAAGCAACTTCAGCAAAGTCTCAGGATACAAAATCAATGTGCAAAAATCACTAGCATTCCTATACGTTAATAACAGGCAAGTCAAGAGCCAAATCATGAATGAATTCCCATTCATAACTGTCACAAAGGGAACAAAATACCTAGAAATATAGCTAACAAGGGAAGTGAAGTGCCTCTTGAAAGAGAACTAAAAACCACTGCTCAAAGAAATCAGACACGACACAAATGGAAAAACATTCTATGCTCATGGATAGAACCAATATTGTTAAAATGATCATACTGCCCAAAGCAATTTATAGATTCAATGATATTGCCATCAAACTACCATTGACATTCATCACAGAATTAGAAAAAACTATTTTAAAATTCATATGGAACCAAAAAAAGCTGGAATAGCCAAGACAATCCTAAGCAAAAAGAACAAAGCTGGAGGCATCACACTACCTGCCTTCAAATTATACTACGAGGCTACAGTAAACAAAATAGCATGGTACTGTTACAAAAACAGACACACAGACCAATAGAAGAGAAGAGAGAACCCAGAAATAAGACCACACACCTACCACCATCTGATCTCTGACAAACCTGACAAAAACAAGCAATGGGGAAAGGATTCCCTATTTAATAAATGGTGCTGGGAGAACTGGCTAGCCATATGCAGAAAATTGAAATGGGACCCCTACCTTACACCATATACAAAAATCATCCCAAGGTGGATTAAACACTTAAATGTAAAACCTGAAACTATAAAAACTTTAGAAGAAAACCTAGGCAATACCATTCAGGACATAGGCATGGGAAAAGACTTCATGACAAAGACAACGAAAGCAACTGCAACAAAAGCAAAAATTGACATAGGGAATCCGATAAAACTAAAGAGCTTCTCCACAGCAAAAGAAATTATCATCAGAACAAACAGACAACTTACAGAATGGGAGAAAATTTTTGCAATCTATCCATCTGACAAGAGTCTAAAATCCAGCATCTACAAGGAACTTAAATTTACAAGACAAAAAGGAACAACTCCATTAAAAAGTGGGCAAAGAACGTGAATAGCCACTTCTCAAAAGAAGACATATACGTGACCAACAAACAACAAACATGAAAAAAAGCTCAACATCACAGATTATTAGAGAAATGCAAACCAAAACCACAAAGAGATACCATCTCACACCAGTGACGATGGCTTATTAAAAGGTTAAAAAAAAAAAAAAAAAAAAAAAACACACACACAGAAGCTGGTGAGGTTGTGTAGAAAAAGGAACCCTTTTACAGTGTTGGTGGGAGTGTAAATTAGTGTAAATTAGTACAACCATTGTAGAAGACAGTGTGGCAATTCCTCAAAGACCTAGAACCAGAAATAACAATTGACATTAAAATCCAAAGGAATTTAAATCATTATTATAAAGATACATGCACGCCTGTGTTCATTACAGCATTATTCACAATAGCAAAGACATGAAACCAAACTGTCTAACAATGATAGACTGGATAAAGAAAATGTGGTTGATATACACTGTGGAATACTATGGAAGCCGTTATTCTCAGCAAACTAACACAGGAACAAAAAAAACAAATATCATACATTCTCACTTATAAGTGGGAGCTGAATGATGAGAATACCTGGACACATGGTGGGAAACAACACACACTGGGGCCTGCTAGAGGGTGGGGGGTGGGAGGAGAAAGAGCATCAGGAAGAACAGCTAATGGATGCTGGGCTTAATACCTAGGTGATGAGATGATCTGTGCAGCTAATCACCATGGCACACATTTAACTATGTAATGAAACTGCACGTTCCACACACGTACCCCTAAACTAAAAAAAAAAAAAGAATGAAAATGTCTGTGAATGATAGAAACATTCCTATCATGTAATGGTGATTTTAAGAGCATATACTTCCATAAAAATTCACTAAATTATGTATTTTAAGTAGGCGTATTTTATTACATATAAATTACACATCAGGAATGTTTTTATATGGGTAAAATTAGCATGATATGCTTAAATTCAAGGGGAAATTATTGAATCATGGTTTTAAGATATGGACTTACAAGATACTTTTTTAAAAGAGGGATTAAACTATGAGCCATCTTGAGTGATTTACCTAGAAGAGTCGACACCACTGTAGCCTTTTCATCGATCATAAACTACTAAATCCTTATTGCAAAGGATAGAGCATGTTTAACATTAGTTTACATAACTGCCTTGCTTATTTATCTGGGTTTTCACTTAACCCTGTTGATTTTTTATTAGTCCACTAGCATTTTAAGCTCTGCAGCATTTTAGAAAAAAAATAGTTTACACTTGCTATTTCTCAATAAGGCACTATGGGCACTTTTTTTTTTAAAAAATATTTTTATAATATATACATTTTTTGAGACAGTCTTGCTCTGTTGCCCAGGCTGGAGTGCAGTGGCATAATCTCAGCTCACTGAAGCTTCTGCCTCCTGGGTTCAAGCAATTCTCATCCCTCAGCCTCCTGGGTAGCTGAAGCTACAGGTGCATGCGACCATGTCCAGTTTTGGGTTTTTTTTCTGTATTTTTAGTAGAGCTGGGGTTTTTGCCACACTGGCCAGGCTAGTCTCGAACTCCTGGTCTCAAGTGATCCGCCCACCTTGGCCTCCCAAAGTGCTGGGATTACAGGTGTGAGCCACCGTGCCCAGCCACTACTGGCGTTTTCAATGGCAGAATTTCTTTGTTGTAATAAATAGTGTGTTCTATACCATGGATAGTACCAAACCCTACATATTACTATGTTTTTTCCTATACATACATATACATACCTTATGATAAAGTTTAGTTTATAAATTAGGTAGCATAAGAGATTAACGACAATAACAAATAGAAAATAGAACCATTATAATATGCTGTAATAAAAGTTATATAAATGTGATCTTTCTCACTCTCAAAATATTTTATTTTACTGTATTGTATATTGTATTCACCCTTCTTGTGATCTGTCGATCTGATAACCAAGATTGCTGCTAACTAACAGGCTGGTAGCACATACAGCGTGAATACATTGATTTACAGAGAATGAAAGTGAGACAGTGAAGATCTTCATCACAATTCTCAGAACAGCATGCCATTTAAAACTTACAACTTGTTTTTTACTGAAACTTTTCACTTAATATTTTCAGACCACTGTTCACCATGGGTAACAGAAATCCTGAAAGCAAAACCACAGATAAGCAGAAGACTACCATACTAAATCTGGGGAAAGACAGAACAGGAAAGAAAAATTACAGGTAAATCTCACTCAGGAAGAAAGATTGTTAAAAATCATTCAGTAAGTAAAAAAACCAAATCCAGCAATATATTCAAAATGATTATAAATCACGAATAAACCAGGTTTATCTCAATAATGCCAGGACAGAATAATAACAGAAAATCTATTAATATTATTTACCCCATTACTGGGTTAAAAAACTATCACAAATTGATATAGAAAAAAATCTTTGATAAATATGAAATATGTAAATGATTTCTAAAAAAATTCTTCCCCAACTAAGAATTGAAGAAAACTTTATTAAGTAGCAAAGGTTATCTACCAAAAACCAAGAACAAAATTATATTCAGTGGTAAAATATTAGCAGAATTCCCAATCAAATCCCAAACATGACAAAGATACCAGCAATAAAAAATAATAACTATAATAGGCAGACAGGCAACAATTCAACAAAATACATTCAAGATATTTATAGAAAAAAGTTGGTTTTTTATAAAGATATTCCAAAACTCATAAACAAATGAAGACTATAGTACGCCTATGGATGGTAAAGACAAATATATTACAGAAATCAATTCCCACCAAACAAATCTACAGATACGATGTAATTCCAATCAAAGTACCAACAAGTTGGTTTTTTTGGAACTTGAAAAGCTAATTCAAGCTTTTCAGAAAAAAGCACAAGCACCAAACATTCAAATTTTAAAACTTCTATCTAAAAATTTCTATTATTCTTTCTTTTATTGTTAAGAAAATAAATAGGCAAGACACAAACTGGGAGAAAATATTCACAGCACATATCTGACCAAGGAATTAAACCCAGAATATAGAAGAATTTCCAGTACCTCCATAATTAAAAGGTGAACCATTTTTTTTAATATTTTAAGTTCTAGGGTACATGTGCACAATGCGCAGGTTTCTCACATAGGTATACATGTGCCAGGTTGGTTTGCTGCACCCATTAACTCATCATTTACATTGGGCATTTCTCCTAATGCTGTCCTTCCCCCAGCCCCCCACTCACGACAGGCACCAGTGTGTGATGTTCCCCTTCCTGTGTCCAAGCGGTCTCATTGTTCAATTCCAATCTATGAGTAAGAACATGCCGTGTTTGGTTTTCTGTCCATGTGATAGTTTGCTCAGAATGATGGTTTCCAGCTTCATCCATGTCCCTGCAAAGGACATGAACTCATCTTTTTTTATGGCTGCACAGTATTTCATGGTATATATGTGCTATATTTTCTTAAACCAGCCTATCACTGATGGACATTTGGGTTGGTTCCAAGTCTTTGCTATTGTGAATAGCGCTGCAACAAACATACGTGTGCATGTGTCTTTATAGTAGCATGATTTATAATCCTTTGGGTATATATCCAGTAATGGGATCGCTGGGTCAAACGGCAATTCTAGTTCTAGATCCTTGAGGAATCTCCACACTGTCCTCCACAATGGTTGAACTGATTTACACTCCCACCAACAGTGTAAAAGTGTTCCTATTTCTCCACATCCTCTCCAGCACCTGTTGTTTCCTGATTTTTTAATGATCGTCATTCTAACTGGTGTGAGATGATATCTCATTGTGGTTTTGATTTGCATTCCTCTGATGACCACTGATGATGTGCATTTTTTGATGTGTCTCTGGTCTGCATAAATGTCTTCTTTTGATAAGTGTGGGTTCATATCCTTTGCCCACTTTTTGCTGGGGTCGTTTGTTTTTTTCTTGTACATTTGTTTGAGTTCTTTGTAGATTCTGGATATTAGCCCTTTGTCAGATGGGTAGATTGCAAAAATTTTCTCCCATTCTGTAGGTTGCCTGTTCACTCTGATGGTAGTTTCTTTTGCCATGCAGAAGCTCTTTAATTAGATCCCATTTGTCAATTTTGGCTTTTGTTGCCATTGCTTTTGGTGTTTTAGTCATGAAGTCCTTGCTCATGCCTGTGTCCTGAATGGTATTGCCTAGGTTTTTTTCTAGGGTTTTTATGTTTTTAGGTCTAACATTTAAGTCTTTAATCCATCCTGAATTAATTTTTGTATAAGGTGTAAGGAAGGGATAGAGTTTCACCTTTCTACATATGGCTGGCCAGTTTTCCCAGCACCATTTATTAAATAGGGAATCCTTTCCCCAATTCTTGTTTTTGTCAGGTTTGTCAAAGATCAGATCGTTTTAGATGTGTGGTGTTATTTCTGAGGCCTCTGTTCTGTTCCATTGGTCTATATCTCTGTTTTGGTACCAGTACCATGCTGTTTTGGTTACTGTAGCCTTGTAGTATAGTTTGAAGTCAGGGAGCATGACGCCTCCAGCTTTGTTCTTTTTGCTTAGGATAGTCTTAGCAATGCGGGCTCTTTTTTAGTTCCACATGAACTTTAAAGTAGTTTTTTCCAATTCTGTGAAGAAACTCATTGGTAGCTTGATGGGGATGGCATTGAATCTATAAATTACTTTGGGCAATATGACCATTTTCACAATATTGATTCTTCCTATCCATGAGCACAGAATGTTCTTCCATTTTTTTGTGTCCTGTTTTATTTCATTGAGCAGTGGTTTATAGTTCTCCTTGAAGAGGTCTTTCACATCCCTTGTAAGTTGGATTCCTAAGTATTTTACTCTCTTTGCAGCAATTGCGAATGGGAGTTGACTCATGATTTGGCTCTCTGTTTGTCTGTTATTGGTGTATAGGAATGTTGTGATTTTTGCACATTGATTTTGTGTCTTGAGACTTTGCTGAAGTTGCTTATCAGCTTAAAGAGATTTTGGGCTGATGAAACGTATCTCAAAATAATAAGAGCTATTTATGACAAACCCACAGCCAATATCATACTGAATGGGCAAAAAGTGGAAGCATTCCCTTTGAAAACCGGCACAAGACAGCGATGCCCTCTCTCACCACTCCTATTCAACATAGTGTTGGAAGTTATGGCCAGGGCAATCAGGTAAGAGAAAGAAATAAAGGGTATTCAGTTAGGAAAAGAGGAACTCAAATTGTCCCTGTTTGCAGATGACATGATTGTATATTTAGAAAACCACATCTACTCAGCCCCAAATCTCCTTAAGCTGATAAGGTGAACCATTTCTGTTAAGTGGACAAAAGGCTTCAACAAGTATTTTACAAGGTAAAATATATAAATGGCAATAAGCACACTGAAAATTATTTAACATCATTAGTTATTAGAAAAGTGCAAACTAAACATTGCAATTAAATATCACTTCAAATCCATTAAAATAGTTGGAATTCAAAGGACTGACAATACCAAATATTGGTGAAGATGTGCAACAACTGAAACTTTTTGCTGGAACATGTATTGCTTATGGGAATATAAACTACAAAAACTGTAGAAAACCATTTAGCAATTAAACATACCTTTACTATAAAACCCACCCATTCCACTGCTAGTTATTTACTCAAAAATTATGAAAACATATGTCCTCCCAGAGACATGTACATAAGTGTTCAAAGCTGCTTTATTCTCATTAACCAAAAACTGACTGTTAGGTGTTTATGCATGAGATATAAAACACATCTTTCTGCAAAGACTTGTATAAGACAGTCCATGGTAGCATTTGTCACAATAGCCTCAAAGTAAAAATAATTCAAATATCCTTTGTCAAAGCTGATCATAAGATTTAGGTCATTCTTGTCATACAAAACTGAAAAAGAGTCAAGAAGCCAGAGCCATAAAGCACTTGGCGCATAATGTTGTTTCAAGAATATAATCCTTGGTAAGCCTGAGTGTTGAAACCACCTCCCGTAACCTAAAACCAGTTTTATCTAATGGCTTCTGAAACTTGCTGCAATTCTAAGACTAGTTTTATCCACTACCATCATTCACCAATCAGAGACTGGCAGCTCCCCATAACTTTATTACTGCCAATGAACTTTCTGTAGAAACAACGCATAACATCTCTCCTTTTTATAAAACCCCCAACTTCCTCTTTGTTCTTTGGACATATGCAAGACCACCCAGTCTGCAGGGATAGCAATTCTGGTTTCCCAAATACAACATTAAATTTAGAAATTCATCTCTACATATTTTATTTGACTTTTCCTACCTTCAGTAGAATAAACTGTGGTTCATTCATTCAATGGAATATTACTCAACAATAAAAGGAATAAACTACCAATAAATGCAACAGCATGCAACATGTATAAATCTCAAACATTATGTTGAGCAAAAAAAGCCAGATGCAAAAGCGTACATGCTCTATGATTCCATTTATATGAAGTTCTAGAACTAATCTATTGTAAGTGAAATCAGAGCAGTGGTTGCTTCTGGATGCTGGGGGCCAGGACTGACTGCAGAGAAAAGCACAAGAAAACTTTTAAAAGAGATAAGGTGTGGGTTACACGAATGAATGCTAAAACTGACTGAATTCTATACATAAGATTTGTGTATTTCACCACAAGTAAATTACACCTCAATAAAGATGTACCTTTATTTTAAAAATCACATAATAGCACTAATCTGGATTGTAACTCTAAATTATATAATCAAAAATAACAAATGAGAAGGGTAGACAAACTCTCTTGACCTATTACTACAATTAATTATATTAACACATTTCACAATATTGAATTACCTTTGTATTCTTCCAATACATCACAGATAACTCTGGGTTTATGTTTCTTCTTCTTCTTCTTTTTTTTTTTTTTTTTTTTGAGATAAGAGTCTTGCCCTGTCACCCAGGCTGGAGTGCAATGGCACAATCTCAGATCACTGCAACCTCCACCTCTTGAATTCAAGCAGTTCTCATGCCTCAGCCTCCTGAGTAGCTGGTATTACAGGCATACCCCACCATGCCTGGCTAATTTTTATATTTTTAGTAGAGACAGGGTTTCACCATGTTGGCCAGGCTGGTTTCAAACTCCTGACCTCAAGATCCACCTACCTCGGCCTCCCAAAGTGCTGGGATGATAGGCGTAAGCCACCGCACCTGGCCTGGTTTATTTTTCTAGCTAATTGCTGCATTATTTGCTAAAGTTCTATTTATACTTTTTGCATCTTTTTTATAAACTGAAAAACATTATTTTAAAAACCATTTTATACACACCATGCAATAAAGCAAATATATAATTATGTTAATGTTTGTTATTAAAAGAAATACAGATATTCGCTGAAGAAGAAAAATCATATGTAAAAAATTAATCTTAAGTAAAAATTCTGTAATGTTACATTTCAGTTTAAAATATATATGAACTCACCATTTTGTATGACATATACCATAGGATATGCACATTTTCTATTCTATTTGTATCCTAACATGTCTGAAATAAAGACGCATCTTGCATTAGCTGGGGTCTTAAAATTAACTGGCACTGTTTTTTTTCTTTCCTAGTAAGACATATAACTATAATTGACCACACCTTAGATTCAGTGAAATAATATTTTTCTACTATATAGTCCACAGAACTAAAGCAATGGCATCCCTTGTACTACCGGCATCATATTCTGATCTCTAAATATCATTTCTGACCAAAAGTAATCAGGGTTATTTGCATAAGTGGCTGATTCCAGACTCTAGGACAAAGAATGTTCAACCTGAGACTGGGACAGAATACAAAGAATCATTTTTAAACTAATGAGTTCATTAGTTTAAAAACTAAATAAAAACAACTCTATGCATCATGGTTGACACTCAGAATAGAAAAAACAAAACTCAAAAGAAAAATCACTCATTACTACTGGGTGATGGCTATTACATTATGTTTGATTTAAACATAATCCCCCAACATCACCATGAATTTCCATCTGTGTAACTCTGATGTGCTTAAGCAGTCTGCAGTTACCTCATGCTCTGGGCTATATTCACTCTGCATGTATGGAAACTGTGATTGGTTATATTGGTTCTATAATAGAGGTTTCATTAAAAAAGTATTCAGTGCCTACAGAGACTGAATATACATATCAAAATATAGGTCATCCATGCATAGGAACTTACAGTTAAATGGACTCACGGCTAACTAGGACATTTAAGAAAGAGTGATTAAAGATTTGTACAATAAAAAATCTTCAAGTTTGTTTCTATTTGTCACCATGATTATTTCAGTTCAAAGAATATACACAAAGACCAAAATATTTAAGTGAAGAAAAGAGTAACAGGGAGAAGAGGACTGGGGAGGGAAACAGAAAGAAAGAAGAAACAAATGTCAGCCCCTGCCTATAAGTTATATCCTTTAAAAAAAAAAAAAAAAGGAAGAGGAAGAACAACAACAAAAACTATACCAATACCAATAATTTCCTATATAAGTTCCAATAAAGTCTCATTCATTTCAATCATATCATTAAACCATCACTAATATCAATTACCTTTTTTGTAACATCTAACCATCAAAACATGAATCATCAAATGACTAAAGTTCTAAACAATGCTTTTTATATTATATCTTCAGTTAGAGACCTAAAATATTACTACAAAATTTACATAATCATTGCTATCGCAGGTGGAAGCTAAACTTCAGTTTCTGATTATCAGTTTAACCTTTAAATCTCCCGATTAAACTCTGTCTTCATTACTAAAACCCCAAATTAGCAAACAAGCCACAATATAATATATGCTATAGCATAGGTCTTCTTGTGAATAGCTGGGATCTTCAACTGCTTCAGCTGCAATACCAGCCATTGAGACTTGGCTGATACAAGCCAATTTGAATAATCAATATGACAACCTTATTTTTCTAATGCAAACAGGATTGCTACAGTAAGGTGTCTCACTGCCACATCACAGTCATGGCCTCTTTTAACCCCTAATTAGATTGAGGCGATTATCCCTGCTCTTCCTTACAAGTGTATAGCTTGGATAAGGGATGACAAAAGCTATCTGCCACTTATTCAGCCTTTGCAGACAGCAGGTTATCCAGGCAGATAGAGAATAAGATCAACAAACAATTGTTATTCATATCATCATCTAAAGTGTTAAGATAGTCACAGTTTCCATACATGGAGAGTGAATATAGCCCAGAGCATGAGGTAACTGCAGACTGCTTAAGAACATCAGGGTTACACAGATGGAAATTCATGGTGATGTTGGGGAATTATGTCTAAATCAAACTCATTTGCATAAAAAGAAATGATCAGGGATTGTCTTTTGTATATATCAAGATTTCATTATGTTTCTCTTCATGAATTCTTTGAAGCAAATTTTAATATTGATTTATCTAAAACACATAGCATTTATCATGAAAAGAATGCCAAAATTAATGCTTTGCGGAACCTTAAATGCTTTAAGATCCAATTAAAACACTCTAAATACAAAACAGGAAACTTCTTTTCACTTTGATACCACACAAGTGCTTGTATCACATTTAGTTAATCAAGAGTTATTTCATTAACTCAGATTCCTAATGTTTCTCTTAACTCTCCTAACAATCAGTTTCTCCAGTCTTGATCATCACGTCAGACCTGTTATTAACAAGACAACTGCAATCACTAGAAAATATCTAAGAGTAACCACAAAGACACCAAACTGATAGCCTCCTACTAAGTTTAACTAGGCTACAATAATTTAAGGAAAACAGACAGCTTTGGCCCTCTGATTTCAAAACAAATAAACAAAAAAACCACTGCTGGTGGGAGTATCTGACTCTACTCTGAAGATGATAAGAGTCAAAGTAGTAATAGGAAAATGTTGGAAAGGAATTTACGTCTTTCCCTTCTCACTTGCAACAGTCAATTTGTGTCTCTTTTTAAGGTCATGATCACTTTGCTGAAAGAAAAAGAATGAGAGGGTCACAGTTTTTTCTACTGGATTCCATTTCTGTTTTTTATTATTCATTCAGTAACTCTACTCAATCAACATTGTTTCCTTTAGTCGATTAGAAATATATTCTTTTTCTAACATTGAGGACAAAGCTCAAAGCTTCATGCAACACCACTCCAAGGACAACCAAAACATTTAAAATATCTTCATGGGTAGTAACAGCGTGTCACATAAGTTTAAATCTAATTTTTGTAAAGAAGCATGAGTTATTGAGCCCAGTTTCTCACCTGAAGTGCTGTGATTAGTTGGTTATCAGTGGATCATTTTGCCAAGCATTATCATGTTAGATTCAGTGACTGTCATTCTCTCTGAGGAGGGTGAGATCATCTAAAATTATGCTGTGCTCCCTAGACATAGGCTAAAACACGACTTCATTCTTAAAGTTCAATACTAACTTAAGATATTGAGCAGGTGTTGTAATACGAGACATAGTTCACTTCTATGTGTCTCTAGAGTATTGTCCTTGGACACAGAAACCCAAGGTTCTATACATTTGTTTACAGAAAGTGTACAGTCAACAATTTCAACGTAAACATCTAATTTCAAGCAACGTGTTCACAGATGCTCTCATGAGTATCTGTGAACATGCTGTCAAGTAACATGCTTTTCTTGTAATATCTCATATATTTACTTCTGTGAAAAAGGAACTGATAAGAAAAAAGAATTGTCAAAAATATGGGACTACTTTTTATTAGATAAGATAAAGTGTATTAAGTTTACTTAAACTAAGTGTTAAGATTTGATCAGTTATAATTTTATTTCTATAAGCATTTAGGGTTTTAAATATATATACCTTTTTAAAGTAAATATAAATCACAAAAATGCACTGTAGATTTTAGACTACTATGTTAAGAATTTGGCAAAATATATGCTGGTAAAATTACATAAAGCCAAAGTACAGTAAATAAAAACATATAGAAAGCTGTTTTCAATTAGCTTTCTATTAATATAGAGATAAACCATCAGTGCTGAAATTCAAAACACTGCCACGGAAAAAAAGCAACAACGAATGACATTTTAGCCTATGGGTAAAAGAATAATCTCAACTCCTACTGTCTTATTTTAATCAGTCTTTATTTTTCATGCCGTTTTACTATTTTTCAGTTTTCTTTGTTCTTTCATTCAGAATTTTATATTGTGCTTGAAGAGTTAGTAGTAACTCTGTATTAAAAGTACAGTAAAGTAATAGACCCTTGAGTGATTTGGGAAATGACAAAGTGAAAATTAAATAGACATGTAAAACCAGAGATCTTCCCTTTCCCTCCAACCCAATTTTCTAAAAAACTTCAATATAGTCAGCATGTCTCAATAATACTCTGACTCAAAAGAAATAATATATTACTGGTTTTTGCTTTAATCAAAGGCAATGCAGCATACTGTAATTTTTAAAACATAAAAGTTGAGACCCAAAAATAAAAGGACCATAGACCTTGTCCAATCCTGGATTTCTAAAGAGAGGCATCATGGCCACAAGTGAGTTACACATGTGACCAGAGAATTAAAAATGTTAACTTCAAATAAAAGTCATTTATTCAGGATGTGGGCCTTAGTAATTTCGAAGCATTTTATGTAGAAATAACTACATAAAATAACTTGGTCGGGCGTGGTAGCTCACACCTGTAGTCCCAGAGATATGGGAGGCAGAGGTGGAAGGATCGCTTGAGCGCAGGAGTTTGAGACCAGCCTCAGCAACATGGCGAAACCCCATCTCTACTAAAAACACGAAAATTAAGACAGGTGTGGTGGCATGCACCTGTAATCCCAGCTACCTAGGAGGCTGAGGTGGAAGGATCGCTTGAGGTTGGGGCTGCAGTGAGCTGAGATTGCAGCACTGCACTCCAGACTGGGGCGACAGAGTGAGACTGTCTGGGAAAAAAAAAAAAAAAAACCTAACAACTAGTTATTCTTCATCTCTACTACGACCAAGAAATAGGACAACAGATTTAAGTTAATTACAGGAAAGCATTTCTAGAGTGTCCTAAACACTAGAAGAGGCTTCTAAAAGAGACTGGAATTTTCTTGTGTCAAGGACTTTAAAAGTATACATTCTAATCCTTCAGGAAAACTTTCTTAGAAGGCAGGAGAAAAGACTTGTGAAAGTCCTTCTTATCTTAAAATACAATTCACCATGAATCCATGTATTTATCTAATGTCATGCTTTTTGTATTTATGTTTCATAATTTACAATTTATCTAAGAGGAGTTATATAAATAATGAAGTATTCCAGATTTGACATGGCAGAGCCGTAATAAAAACAATGAGAGTAATCATACGAATACGGTGCAGTACAGCAAGAGAAAAGGAATAAAATATGAAAACTCTTAAGAAAGCAAAAATATTAAAATTCTGTATCATAACAACTCTTTAGATAAGTTTTAAAATATAGCATCTTCTAATAAGACAGTATGGATACATACAGACTATGAATAATAAACTTCGTTAAATTGCTGCCACAGAATGATATGTTTTATTTCATTTATTCACCTTATTTCACTCTGTTGCTTCATCATATTAAACAAGCCCCTTTTGTTTTGTTTCCCAAATGAGGAAAAAGAAACATATATGGAGAAAATAAAGCACATAATTTATTGAGGAAGAAATGTGAGCCTCAAAAATAATACCACTATAAAAATTCTCTTTGCTTACATTGCCAAATCAGATTTTGATTGGACCTTCATGAAATGATCAAAGTTAACATTGCCAATAATGGGGCAAACCAACATCCTGTGATTCCTGATATGATATACTAAAAAGGACATAATACCACTTTTTTGGTATTCCTGGCAAAAAAAAAAGAAAGAAAGAAATGCACAACCTGATTTCAATCATGAAGAAACATTAGACAAACCCAAATTGAGGCACACAGTATAAAACAACCAGGCTATACCTTTAAAAATATCAAGGTCATGAAAGACAAAGAAAAACTAAGATACTGCTCTACATTAAAGGAAACCTAAAAAGACATGACAACTAACTGCAGTACATGATCCTACATCGCATCCTAGGTGAAGGTGAGCTGTGACTTATGCATCAATAGGAATATGACATTAACTGGTACCGTGGACTGTTGGACTATGAACTCCAGCTTAGAAAATCATATTGTATGAATGTTAAATGTCTTAATTTTGATTATTGTACTATAGCTATGTAAAGAATTCTTATTAGAAATATTAGGGATAAAGCGACTGGTGCCTGCAACTTACTCTTCACTGGTTCAGACAAACATACAAGTATGTAGTCAGAGAGAAAGAGACAAAGAGAGAATTTTATAAAGCAAATGGGGCAAAATGTAAACAATTGATGAGCCTGGATAAAGGACATACACAAGTTCTTTATGCTCTTTTTGCAACTTCTTTGTTAGTGTGAAATTGTATCAAATAAAGAGTTTCAAAAATATTTTGATTAGGCATATTAATTCCCACACAGTGCTTTCAATCACATCCAGAAACTTACCTCCTTAAAATTTGACAGCACTAAAAAAAAAAAAAACAAAATAAACGAAACAACGACAACAACAAAAACACACAATTAAAAGGCAAGGAAAAGGTACTCTAAAAATGCAAGTTTGTGAATATAATTGAGTATGTGTATATATACACATACACATGTGTGTATACACTATCTACTTAGAAATCTGAAATTTATAAAATTGTATCAGACAGCACAAAAATAAGTTTAAAGCCTGGTAGATGTATTTTCAGTCTTAAACTGCTTTCATCTACTGATAGTTTGATAAATCACTATAGCCTCAATATATTTTCAGGAATTTTATCAATAATGATAGTCGAATTGAGGTATTATAATGGAAAAGTTATGAGATGGGATCTAAAAAGAGGGTTTTCCCTCCATTAGTTTCAGAATATAAGAATCTAAAGTTAGGCCGGGCCCAGTGGCTCACGCCTCTACTCCCAGCACTTTGGGAGGCCGAGGCGGCCGGATCACGAGGTCAGGAGATCGAGACCATCCTGGCTACCATGGTGGAACCTGTCTCTACTAAAAATACAACAAATTAGCCGGGTGTGGTGGCGGGTGCCTGTGGTCCCAGCTACTCAGGAGGCTGAGGCAGGAGAATGGCGTGAATCCAGGAGGCGGAGTTTGCAGTGAGTCGAGATCACGCCACTGTACTCCAGCCCGGGTGACAAAGCAAGACTCCATCTCAAAAAGAAAAAAAAAAAAAAAAAAAGAATTTAAAGTTATCCAGATTCAAGCTCTATGTAGTTCTTAATGGTTTACTACCTTATCTAAACAAAACTCTAAAAAAATACTAGCCTCTTCGGATAACTGCTCAATTAACAAATATCTAAGGACCTGTCTAATCTTTATTAAAATGCAAGAACAAGAGGGTCTGAAATTGTTTCACTGAAGCACCAGATTACTTATTTCCTTAATATTCTGTCATTCTTTTACCAGGTCTGTCAGCGCCCATCCCTTTCCGAATAGTTAAGGAATATCATCATTAAAGTTCCCTATGGAGATTTTATTATGTTCAGATATGACAAAGTAAATTTTCTTATCCACTAAAATAAGAAGCATCTTACTATAATTTTTATAATTCTAACTACTTCGTTAATTTAATTGAATAATTTAATTTTTGAATAAACTAGTTCCCCAACACATATGTTGGGGAAGTATGATAAAAAAAAAACTATTTAACTTAGGTGGGTGCAACCAGAAATGGTTTGCACCTCGTTTTGGAGAGCACTAGTCTATACAACAGGCTTTGGCAGTCTAGACCAGGAGGTGACAAACTATAGCCCTCAGGCCAAAGTGGTCCCACTGCCTATTTTTGTAAATAATGTTTCCAGCAACATAGACATGCCTATTCATTTATTGTCTATGGTTGCTTTCAAACTACAGCAACAGAGTTAAGTAGTGGTAACAGAGATTATATGCCCACAAAGCTGAAAATATTTACTATCTGGACTTTTACAGAACAAAGTTTCTGATCCCTGGTCTAGAAAATTAATTCACATTTCTCTCCAATGCTTTCCAAACAGCCTTTCAATTTACTGAATCGTAACATACGATTCACTTAGACTAGTGGTTTTCAAACTACCTTTGCCTGTTGGGCAGGACAGTAAAAGAGTATCAGTGCATCTACCTACCACCACCAAGGCTCTTCTTTTATTCATTTTATATGATGTGATCCTCAGTAAGATTTCCTTTGCACAAAGGTTTATATAGTCAATAACAAAAATCAAGGAAGACAAAGATGGCAGAAAAGAGAGATGAAGTGAGGCAAGAGAAAGGGAGTAGGGAAGAGAGAAAGGGAAGGAATGGTAGAAAGCAAAGGAAGAAAATCAGGGGAAAGAAGAGATTTTTAAAAGCCTGAAAACCACTCATCTATCTTGGGGGCAGAGGGAAGAGGGGAGGACGAAGAGGTCCATATTTAGTAACCGAGTTTGCATTCAGCACTGGAGCTTGGACTAGAACACAAGTCTCTTAATATACAGTGTGTTTATATAGTATACAGCATGTATTCTGAACAGGGGCAATAACATCCCCAAGCAGTTGAAAATTGGTTGAAGGAGGAGGGATAAAGGAAACCTTACATGTTACCATGGTTTTTGTCCTCCAAAGCTAAACCAACCGAAATCTTATATCTTAGTATTTAATTTTCTTACTTTCTCTCTCATTTAATTACAAATAATATTAAATTAATTTACATTTAACTTAATTTTTTCTCCTTAGTGGGGCAATACAGAAAAAAGGCGAAGAACACTAATACATGAAAATATTTGTCAACCTTAAGTTCCCTTTACACAAAATTCTACAAGCCTTTAATTTACTAATATTTCAACATCATTTTGGGTTCCAGTATGCACAAACTACAAATCAATCCTGTTATGAACAGTCTAAAAAGATGAAACTCTGGGTGAATATAGAAAAGGGAGAGAAGGTAAAAGGGCAAGAAGGAGTAGAGGTTTTTGCAATAAAAACTTGTAGAGGAAAGTAAACCTGGGACTCAGAACTGCACACCCTTAACATTTGTAAGAAAGGGGATGCTGAGTCATGTACTTTACCATGGAGTCACAGTGGACAAAAGCACAAATAACATTTTATTACACTAGACACAGGGTACACAGATTGAGAAAGACCTACTCAGCAATGTCAAACATCCAAATTACCTGTTACCTCTTGAACCAAAGTGGGAACCAATGGATATAAACAACAGTTAAATCTTCAGAAAAGATGGAAAGACTCTAATGAAAAGGGATGGCGGAGCAAGATGGCCGAATAGTAACAGCTCCAGTCTCCAACTCCCAGCGCGAGCGACACAGAAGACCAGTGATTGCTGCATTTTCAACTGAGGTACTGGGTTCATTTCACTAGGGAGTGTGGGGCAATGGGTGCTGGTCAGCTGCTGCAGCCCGACCAGCGAGAGCTGAAGCAGGGCAAGGCATCCCTCACCTGGGAAGCACAAGGGGGAAGGGAATCCCTTTTCCTAGCCAGGGGAACTGAGACACACAACACCTGGAAAATCGGGAAACTCCCACCCCAATACGGCGCTTTACCAAGGATCTTAGCAAACGGGCACACCAGCAGATTATATCCCACACCTAGCCGGGAGGGTCCCACGCCCACGGAGCCTCCCTCATTGCTAGCACAGCAGTCTGCGATCTACCAGCAAGGCAGCAGTGAGGCTGGGGGAGGGGCGCCCGCCATTGCAGAGGCTTAAGTAGGTAAACAAAGCAGCTGGGAAGCTCGAACTGGGTGGAGCTCACAGCAACTCAAGGAGTCCTGCCTGTCTCTGTAGACTCCACCTCTGGGGACAGGGCACAGCTAAACAACAACAACAACAACAACAACAACAAAGCAGCTGAAACCTCTGCAGACGCAAACGACTCTGTCTGACAGCTTTGAAGAGAGCAGTGGATCTCCCAACACAGACGTTGAGATCTGAGAATGGACAGACGGTCTGCTCAAGTGGGTCCCTGACCCCTGAGTAGCCTAACTGGGAGACATCCCCCACTAGGGGCAGACCTACACCCCACACCTCACACGGTGGAGTACACCCCTGAGAGGAAGCCTCCAAAGCAAGAGTCAGACAGGTACACTCGCTGTTCAGCAATATTCTATCTTCTGCAGCCTCTGCTGCTGATACCCAGGCAAACAAGGTCTGGAGTGGACCTCAAGCAATCTCCAACAGACCTACAGCTGAGGGTCCTGACTGTTAGAAGGAAAACTATCAAACAGGAAGGACACCTACACCAAAACCCCATCAGTACGTCACCATCATCAAAGACCAGAGGCAGATAAAACCATAAAGATGGGGAAAAAGCAGGGCAGAAAAGCTGGAAATTCAAAAACTAAGAGCGCATCTCCCCCGGCAAAGGAGCGCAGCTCATCGCCAGCAACGGATCAAAGCTTGACGGAGAATGACTTTGACGAGATGAGAGAAGAAGCCTCCAGTCCATCAAACTTCTCAGAGCTAAAGGAGGAATTACGTACCCAGCGCAAAGAAACTAAAAATCTTGAAAAAAGAGTGGAAGAATTGATAACTACAATAATTAATGCAGAGAAGGCCATAAACGAACTGACAGAGATGAAAACCATGACACGAGAAATACGTGACAAATGCACAAGCTTCAGTAACCGACTCGATCAACTGGAAGAAAGAGTATCAGCGATTGAGGATCAAATGAATGAAATGAAGCGAGAATAGAAATCTAAAGAAAAAAGAAGAAAAAGAAATGAACAAAGCCTGCAAGAAGTATGGGATTATGTAAAAAGACCAAATCTACATCTGATTGGGGTGCCTGAAAGTGAGGGGGAAAATGGAACCAAGTTGGAAAACACTCTTCAGGATATCATCCAGGAGAACTTCCCCAACCTAGTAGGGCAGGCCAACATTCAAATTCAGGAAATACAGAGAACGCCACAAAGATACTCCTCGAGAAGAGCAACTCCAAGACGCAAAATTGCCAGATTCACCAAAGTTGAAATGAAGGAAAAAATCTCAAGGGCAGCCAGAGAGAAAGGTCGGGTTACGAACAAAGGCAAGCCCATCAGACCAACAGCAGATCTCTCGGCAGAAACTCTCCAAGCCAGAAGAGAGTGGGGGCCAATATTCAACATTCTTAAAGAAAAGGATTTTAAACCCAGAATTTCATATCCAGCCAAACTAAGTTTCATAAGTGAAGGAGAAATAAAATCCTTTACAGATAAGCAAATGCTTAGAGATTTTGTCACCACTAGGCCTGCCTTACAAGAGACCCTGAAGGAAGCACTCAACATGGAAAGGAACAACCGGTACCAGCCATTGCAAAAACATGCCAAAATGTAAAGACCATCGAGGCTAGGAAGAAACTACATCAACTAACAAGCAAAATAACCAGTGAATATCATAATGGCAGGATTAAGTTCACACATAACAATATTAACCTTAAATCTAAATGGACTAAATGCTCCAATTAAAAGACACAGACTGGCAAACTGAATAAAGAGTCAAGACCCATCAGTCTGCTGTATTCAGGAGACCCATCTCACACGCAGAGACATACATAGGCTCAAAATAAAGGGATGGAGGAAGATCTACCAAGCAAATGGAGAACAAAAAAAAGCAAGGGTTGCAATTCTAGTCTCTGATAAAACAGACTTTAAACCATCAAAGATCAAAAGAGACAAAGAAGGCCATTACATAATGGTAAAGGGATCAATTCAACAGGAAGAGCTAACTATCCTAAATATATATGCACCCAATACAGGAGCACCCAGATTCATAAAGCAAGTCCTTAGAGACTTACAAAGAGACTTAGACTCCCATACAGTAATAATGGGAGACTTCAACACCCCACTGTCAACATTAGACAGATCAATGAGACAGAAAGTTAAAAAGGATATCCAGGAATTGAACTCATCTCTGCAGCAAGCAGACCTAATAGACATCTACAGAACTCTCCACCCCAAATCAACAGAATATACATTCTACTCAGCACCACATCACACTTATTCCAAAATTGACCACATAATTGGAAGTAAAGCACTCCTCAGCAGATGTACAAGAACAGAAATTATAACAAACTGTCTCTCAGACCACAGTGCAATCAAACTAGAACTCAGGACTAAGAAACTCAATCAAAACCGCTCAACTACATGGAAACTGAACAACCTGCTCCTGAATGACTACTGGGTACATAACGAAATGAAGGCAGAAATAAAGATGTTATTTGAAACTAATGAGAACAAAGATACAACATACCAGAATCTCTGGGACACATTTAAAGCAGTGTGTAGAGGGGAATTTATAGCACTAAATGCCCATAAGAGAAAGCTGGAAAGATCTAAAATTGACACTCTAACATCACAATTAAAAGAACTAGAGAAGCAAGAGCAAACACATTCAAAAGCTAGCAGAAGGCAAGAAATAACTAAGATCAGAGCAGAACTGAAGGAGATAGAGACACAAAAAACCCTCCAAAAAATCAATGAATCCAGGAGTTGGTTTTTTGAAAAGAATAACAAAATTGATAGACCGCTAACAAGACTAATAAAGAAGAAAAAAAAGAAGAATCAAATAGACGCAATAAAAAATGATAAAGGGGATATCACCACCGACCCCACAGAAATACAAACTACCATCAGAGCATACTATAAACACCTCTACGCAAATAAACTAGAAAATCTAGAAGAAATGGATAATTTCCTGGACACTTACACTCTCCCAAGACTAAACCAGGAAGAAGCTGAATTCCTGAATAGACCAATAGCAGGCTCTGAAATTGAGGCAATAATTAATAGCCTACCAACCAAAAAAAGTCCAGGACCAGATGGATTCACAGCTGAATTCTACCAGAGGTACAAGGAGGAGCTGGTACCATTCCTTCTGAAACTATTCCAATCAATAGAAAAAGAAGGAATCCTCCCTAACTCATTTTATGAGGCCAACATCATCCTGATACCAAAGCCTGGTAGAGACACAACAAAAAAAGTGAATTTTAGACCAATATCCCTGATGAACATCGATGCAAAAATCCTCAATAAAATACTGGCAAACCGGATCCAGCAGCACATCAAAAAGCTTATCCACCATGATCAAGTGGGCTTCATCCCTGGGATGCAAGGCTGGTTCACATATGCAAATCAATAAATGTAATCCGGCATATAAACAGAACAAAGATCAAAACCACATGGTTATCTCAATAGATGCAGAAGAGGCCTTTGACAAAATTCAACAGCCCTTCATGCTAAAAACACTCAATAAATTCAGTATTGATAGAACGTATCTCAAAATAATAAGAGCTATTTATGACAAACCCACAGCCAATATCATACTGAATGGGCAAAAACTGGAAAAATTCCCTTTGAAAACTGGCACAAGACAGGGATGCCCTCTCTCACCACTCTTATTCAACATAGTGTTGGAAGTTCTGGCTAGGGCAATCAGGCAAGTGAAAGAAAGAAAGGGTATTCAGTTAGGAAAAGAAGAAGTCAAACTGTCCCTGTTTGCAGATGACATGATTGTATATTTAGAAAACCCCATCATCTCAGCCCAAAATCTCCTTAAGCTGATAGGAAACTTCAGCAGAGTCTCAGGATACAAAATTAATGTGCAAAAATCACAAGCATTCTTATACACCAGTAACAGACAAACAGAGAGCCAAATCATGAATGAACTTCCATTCACAATTGCTTCAAAGAGAATAAAATACTTAGGAATCCAACTTACAAGGGATGTAAAGGACCTCTTCAAGGAGAACTACAAACCACTGCTCAGTGAAATAAAAGAGGACACAAACAAATGGAAGAACATACCATGCTCATGGATAGGAAGAATCAGTATCGTGAAAATAGCCATACTGCCCAAAGTAATTTATAGATTCAATGCCATCCCCATCAAGCTACCAATGAGTTTCTTCACAGAATTGGAAAAAACTACTTTAAAGTTCATATGGAACCAAAAAAGAGCCCGCATTGCTAAGACTATCCTAAGCAAAAAGAACAAAGCTGGAGGCGTCATGCTACCTGACTTCAAACTATACTACAAGGCTACAGTAACCAAAACAGCATGGTACTGGTACCAAAACAGAGATATAGACCAATGGAACAGAACAGAGGCCTCAGAAATAACACCACACATCTAAAACGATCTGATCTTTGACAAACCTGACAAAAACAAGAAATGGAGAAAGGATTCCCTATTTAATAAATGGTGCTGGGAAAACTGGCTAGCCATATGTAGAAAGGTGAAACTCTATCCCTTCCTTACACCTTATACAAAAATTAATTCAGGATGGATTAAAGACTTAAATGTTAGACCTAAAAACATAAAAACCCTAGAAAAAAACCTAGGCAATACCATTCAGGGGACAGGCATGAGCAAGGACTTCATGACTAAAACACCAAAAGCAATGGCAACAAAAGCCAAAATTGACAAATGGGATCTAATTAAAGAGCTTCTGCATGGCAAAAGAAACTACCATCAAAGTGAACAGGCAACCTACAGAGTGGGAGAAAATTTTTGCAATCTATCCACCTGACAAAGGGCTAATATCCAGAATCTACAAAGAACTCAAACAAATGTACAAGAAAAAAACAAACGACCCCATCAAAAAGTGGGCAAAGATATGAACAGACATTTTTTAAAAGACGACGTTCATACAGCCAACAGAGACATGAAAAAATGCTCATCATCACTGGCCATCAGAGAAATGCAAATCAAAACCACAATGAAATACCATCCCATCTCACACCAGTTAGAATGGCAATCATTAAAAAGTCAGGAAACAACAGGTGCTGGAGAGGATGTGGAGAAATAGGAACACTTTTACACTGTTGGTGGGATTGTAAACTAGTTCAACCATTATGGAAAACAGTACGGCGATTCCTCAAGGATCTAGAACTAGAAGTACCATATGACCCAGCCATCCCATTACTGGGTATATACCCAGAGGATTATAAATCATGCTGCTATAAAGACACGTGCACACATATGTTTATTGTGGTGCTATTCACAATAGCAAAGACTTGGAATGAACCCAAATGTCCATCAGTGACAGACTGGATTAAGAAAATGTGGCACATATACACCATGGAATACCATGCAGCCATAAAAAAGGATGAGTTTGTGTCCTTTGTAGGGACATGGATGCAGCTGGAAACCATCATTCTCAGCAAACTATCGCAAGAACAGAAAACTAAACACCGCATGTTGTCACTCATAGGTGGGAACTGAACAATAAGATCACTCGAACTCGGGAAGGGGAACATCACACACCGGGGCCTATCATGGGGACGGGGGAGGGGGGAGGGATTGCATTGGGAGTTATACCTGATGTAAATGACGAGTTGATGGGTGCTGACGAGTTGATGGGTGCGGTACACCAACATGGCACAAGTATACATATGTAACAAACCTGCACGTTATGCAAATGCACCCTAGAACTTAAAGTATAATAATAAAAAAAAAAGAAAGAAAAGGGATAAAAATGGCAATTTATTATGCTAATTACTAAGCTATTGTCTTAGCCGTACGCCTAATGTGGCCAGGACTTTCAAATGATGTTTCCCTTCTGCCAGCTAGCTAGCTCCCTGTTAGGTTTTGCTAATAGAAGTTGTTAGAGGAAGAATGAATAGTAGGAGAAAGTGAGAAGGGCTTCCCTGTTTTACTTGCCGATCTCAGTGTTGCCCCAGCAACAACTCTTTGAAGGAAATAACTCTTTAGTATTATTTCTAATTTCTTCTAAGGGCTTTTTTCATCCGTTCTTTCAGATCCAGACCCATTGCATTACCTCAGAGGAACCAGCAGCAGTCAAACACTACCCATTCCTCAAAAGTCTAGGGCCTAGCGCCGTGGGGACCCTCCCACAAGCCCTCGAGGTACCAACACTAGTGAAGCAACACCTTTGCTTCATTAGAGGCCTGTGTTCTGCCGTTCCCTGAGTTACTATGTGCTGATAATACCTCTTTTCTTGTTCACCTAGAATTGGTACCTAATTTCTATTACTTAATATCTGTTATCTCAATATTTTCTTTTGCACCATTCTCTAGCGTGGTTTCCACCTTCCAGGGTGGACTCTGACTGATATCATGCTATCAAGTAGTCCTTATTTTTAAAGGTAATTAATGTTCTACTGAATGTAAAAATGTTTCTAAGGGCCTCTATAGGTTTACTCACAACGTGGTCTTCCTGAAACTTTTCTCTTCCTGTTAAATATTTCTTTTTCCTCTCACAATTCTTTTGGTGAAATCTGTGAGAAAGTCCCAATAACTCACTAATATACCTATGATGCTTCTACTTTAATCATCTTTATAACTTTTAATTGTCTCCAAACCAAAAGGGGTGTAAATCTTACTTTTTTTTTTTTTTTTTTTTGAGACGGAGTCTCGCTCTGTCGCCCAGGCTGGAGTGCAGTGGCGGGATCTCAGCCCACTGCAAGCTCCGCCTCCCGGGTTTATGCCATTCTCCTGCCTCAGCCTCCCGAGTAGCTGGGACTACAGGCGCCCGCCACCTCGCCCGGCTAGTTTTTTTGTATTTTTTAGTAGAGACGGGGTTTCACCGTGTTCGCCAGGATGGTCTCGATCTCCTGACCTCGTGATCCGCCCGTCTCAGCCTCCCAAAGTTAAATCTTACTTTTTAACAAGACAGACAAACTCTCTGGCTCTGGGCAGCAGTAACTGAACAGGCAATGACAAGTGGGAGAGTACTTCAATCAGTCATCAAGGGGCAGCAAGTTCACCAGGGCATACAGTAATTGGTTGAAACTTAAAATCCTGGGAAAATTCCTTGTATTTACTAATTAATACATATGTATTTAATATATACTGGTGTTAATCATAGTAGGGAGATACAAAATCTCTAAATACAAAACACATACCTGTCTTCAATAAGATAAACGTTATTTAAACAACTATGTAACTCCTAAAATATCAAAATCTCACCTTGCTAGCTATCTTGGAAAAATGTATCACTTAACCTCTGGTACTCACAGTTTACTCATCTGCAGGGAAACAGGCTAGACTAGGTCTCTCTTGCTATACATCTACCATGATGATCTATAAAAAATATTTTTTGTACTGAGGCAGAGGAAGCTCAGTATCATTATCAAGAGAGACAAAAGACTGGTTTTGTAAAAGGAAGATGAAAATTATCAAGATTGGTACTTCAAAAACCTCACTTGAAAGAGATTTGTATATATTGTATTTCTACTATCACAATATTTATAGGCATTTAGTTAGCCAGAAAGGATACTTCTTAAATTCTCTTCAAAATAGAAAATATCCTTTGTTCTTTTTCAGTTGTTAAAACAATTTTAATATTCTTCTCTCAAAATAAATTGATCACCTGCCATACAGTAGATGATATGCTTCATAGTTTGTTCATAAAAATAATTATATTTAAAATACGAGTTGAAGGTTAATACAATAGATGAGATCATTTACCATTTAGTAGTTCCACTTACCACATCTGATGCCTTTGGATATAAGGGCAATTTGGTGAAAATATCTTTCAAATGTCGTGAACAATTAGAGTTAATCCAATGTAAATCGGGGAGAAAGACTCCAATTCTGATTCTTTGCTTTATACCCCACCTGCACTGCTACTTAGCCTTAACATTTATACAGAGGAAATGAGAAAGGCTTTAATTCTGGAACATGGATTTAACAATCCACTCTTTTCACACAAAAAAAATTCTGTGATTTCAAAATTAAAAATAAGCCTTAGTACTCAAGTGCTACCATAGTATAAAAATCAAGTTGCAGAAATCTATATAGCATAATCCCATTTATATAATACATTGAACACTGTTACAAACATACAGATGAAAGCACAGAAGCACAAAATCATGCATGTAAATTCTAATTCCTAATTCTGAGGAACAGGATGGGGGAAATGTAGAGCAGAGAGGAAAAAATTTTCACTTAAAATATTCTACATTAAATTTTAAAGCATATGCTGACAATAATTTTTAAAAATCAAAATTTTATCTTAAAAAATGAAAGTTACAGATAAAGGTGATGAAGAAACCTGAGATTTAAATCCAAGTGACATATTCAGTCATTAAATTCATTTATGTATAAATCTTACTTCAGTACCATTATGCATCAAGCATTATTTATATGTTCTACGGATATAGCAGTGAACAAGGACCCTTCCCTTCTTAAGTTTATATTCTGGTGAGAGTACTAACAAGATGATTACATACTGTGATAAGTACTCTGAAGGACAGAAACAGAATATGGAGTAACGGGGTAGGGACAGCTAATTTATAATCGGTGTTCAGGAAAGGTCTCTTTAAAAATATTACACTTGAAGTAAAACCTAAATAATGAGAATGAGAACCATCTACAAAGACCCTGGAGGAGGCATTCCAGACAGAGGCAACAACAATTGCAAAGGTCTAGAGGATGGAAAGAAGAGTGTGGCTACAGCATCTTAACTGGCATGAGATAAACTGGAGTGCAAGAGCCTGTAGTACTTTAATGTCCAAAATAAAAACTTCAAAAAGAAGTCACTAAAAGATTTAGAAGTCACTAAAAGAAGTGATACTAGAGTTACCGATATGGAAATATAGGGGGTGGGGGACAGAGAATGAATATATGCTATCAAGATTTGATTGGGGCGTAAAGCTAATAATAATGACAAGGTTGTTAACTTATGTAACTGATACAAATTATATATGTTTATAGTGTACAAAGAAGATGTTGTGAAATATGTAAATATTGGGGGAATGATTAAACTGGGCTAATACACACATTACCTCATATACTTATTTTTGTGGTGACAACACCTAATACCTACTCTCAGCAATTTTCAAGTGTATAATACTTGCTATTAACTATAGTCACCATGTTATGGTTACAATATATCGCTTGGCTTGTTACCTTCTTAAGATGTGACTATAGGAGCAGATCCTTAGAAAGGATACAGGCAAAGATGGTTCATGCGAAAAAAAAATGGAGGCTATGTGACTGTTAAGTAATATTACTAGCAAGTACCAGCACAGTCCCCCACAATTATGTGCTCCTCAGAATGTTTTGCACAATGTCCATAGTGCTGTATATGTAAATAACATTATAACTGATCGTAAACTGCCCCTCTATTATTTACAATTAATCTAAATGCACAACAAAACTTATCAATCCCCTAAAAATGGCAGTGGCTTTTAGAACTTTCATGGAGACATTAGGTAATATAATAATACTGTCATCGGTTTTCCAAAACATTTGTATACAAGCATATCTATAACAGCCTAATACTGAAAATGTTGGAAGTGTAGATAAATCAGCTTCATTATATGAATCTCTCCACATTTTTATGCTTCAGTATTTCTATAATAAAAACCTCTTTAAAAAAATTAAGTATGAAGACTGTGGACTGGCAATCACAGTCCTCAGAATCTATATTTTTGATGAAAAGTAGGCTCCCTATTTTGAAGAACTGGCATGTTAAGCTCTGTAAAGTTTCTTGAAGCAAAGCAATAAGCATAGGAAAGGCATCTACTTTATGAAATCTTTGTCCTGGAGTAGACCCTACAAATCTTTCAAAACAAAGGAGTTCAAGGTTACTGTCCAGAAGAATACACTAAACATAAAAGATTACTAATAACTTATGAACTCCTAATGTAGCATGAATCATACCAGCAACACTAGAATATTGGTTTCAACAAGTAGACTATTTTATTTTATAAACTTCACTAGAATATTATCAACAGCAGTATTAGAAAATGGAAAGCTAATGAAATTAGGAAGCAGCATTGGCATACTGCATACCGTGTTTCTCATCACTCTAATGCAGAATCTAATGGATGAGAAATCCATCTTTTAACTTAAAAAAAAAAAAAGCAGCCTATAAAGCTAGAAAAATAGACTACCATTTGACAAAGATATTAGGGAATATTTTGCTATCTAAATTCAATAAACTGCATTAGTGGAACCAGTTTCTTTTATAAGAAAAAAAGAGCAGCATACTTTCTTCTGGCTCTTTATTATACTTCCAAAGCCTGATTATCTTACTAGTGTTTTGTTTTCCTTTAGCAAGATCTGAAGTAGAAACTGACTGAAAGATTAAAGAATTATAAATATTCTCTTTTTATAAAGATGTTTTCCTGACTCTATTATAAGTCAGAGGACATTACAAATACTGGATAACATCAAATTTTCAGAAATCAATACTTTTCACCAATACTGGGTTGCCTACCTGTGAAATACGGCTTTTAATATCAAACCCTGATTTTATTTGATATCATGACCAAATATTTTTCCTGCAAAGTAAATGGTTATTAGTGAATTTTACTATAGTTCCATAACAGCAAAGGCAGAATCCATGTTTAGGTGATTACTGTATGTTTTGATTCAGTTATCTGCAGGGTGTCTGCATGGTACTCTAACTATTTAAAGCCAGTAAAAAGATTACAGCTCCCACTAACTGGATTTTCACAGCTCCCTATCATTCAGCTTGAATTCCTCATGGGCAGATTAAAAGGACCAAAGCAAACAATAGTCTTTTTAAAATACAAGGTGGTTATTAAAAGAAAGAAAGAAAGAAAAAGTATCCTTTATAGTCAAAACAGCAACAAAATTATTCAAGGAAGCAATCACATAAAAATAAAGTTAAACATATGATAGAGGTAATACCCTAGGTGTTGGCACATAATGAATCTAGCTCAACAAAGAATTACAGTTTTTATTCTGAAACCTACTTCATAAAAGATATGGTTTTAGACTTTCAAGCTGGCTTTCAGTACGGCATCAGAAGAACAAATTTGGAAGGACGCTGACCATCATTTCATCTAACCTCCACAGTACAGACAGATGGACTGAGGTCCAAAGGACTCAAGTGGCATTCCCAAGTCAACTACTGGCAGACTATCAAAGTAACTATGTATGAGTATTTCAAGTTCCTTTCTACTTTCATTTCACTACCTTCTCATTCCCACCTTCACTCACTTCAAAGGATCATATGACTTCCCTATCTATGATTAGCCCTTCCAGTGAGCCATGGATACAAACCCTTCCTTAATGCATCATCTCTTCTAATCTTCATGTAAACATATGAAGTAGTAATGTTTACCATGGCCATTTTAGAGATAAAGAAACCAAGACTTGGAGAGATTAAGTGACTTGACGAAGATCACACAGCTAGTAAATGAAAGAGCTGGACTTAAAGGCAGGTCTACAAGACTTTCATATATAAGTTGTTAACCATTGTGCTATACCCATTTCTCCATTAGCTCATTTCATGAGGAAACCCCATTGATTTTCACACTCTTCCATCGACTATTCAAACAATTCACCCAAATTCTATCCTTAGTGTCTCCACATTATCATTCAGTATTAAATAACTGGTAAGTTTCTGAACCCAAGTCAGATCAAGATCCACTTGGATAACATTCCTTCCTTCTCAGTTGCCACTACCTTTATTAAGGCTTCATCATTACTCCTGCACATTACTTACCATAAGACTCCTAAATGGTCTCTCTCAGCCTTCAATCCATTCTCCTTAGTGTTGCTTCTCTAAGTTAAAATCCTTCAAGTCAAAACTTCTGTGGCACCTCCTCTTATATCCCTTTCTTATTTATTTATATTTCTTTTAGCCAGAATGAACTCAAGATCCCAAAAGGAAAGGGAAATTTTCAAATGTATATTTGTATTTGCCTATAATTTTATATAAAGAAACCCTAGAAGGATAACTAAAAAACTAATAAACATAGTTACATGGATTTTTAGGGAAAGAAGAATAGGAATTGAGTGGATAAGGGGAAAAGATGTAAATAAGACTCTTCACTGTATGTAAGCCCCTATATAATGCTTCATTTTGAAATGTATCATCTATTCAGAAAAGGAGGAAGGTAAAAGAGGAGAATGAAAGAAAGAAAACAAAAAGAAAAAAAGGAAGAACCAACAATGCTTGATGTCACCTTCTTGTTTCCAGAAGGTATTTTCTGTATCTAACAATAAAATGGCAATTTCTCCCCAAAAAAGAGGAATAAAAATGGTTTCCTAAGCATATCATAATCCCTCTCCTTTTAATCCTTCTGTTTTTCCCTTTCCTTCCTACTTCCTCTTCCATGTTCTTCCAGATGGTTTAAGTGTCAACACCTCCAGAAAATCTTCCTTGACTGGCTAATTTTGGATTAAGTGTCCTTTCAATATGCTCCCCTAGTATAGTGGGCATCTTCTGTCACAGCACTCTTACTACATTGTTATCATTATTTGTGTGTCTGACTCCCAAACTAGATGGAAGTTTCTTGAGATCAAAGACCGTGTCTTATTCATCTTTGCAATCTCCAGTAACTACAATAGTGCCAGACACATTTTAACAGCATCCAAAGTAATCCATGGCACAATGCATTTATCTTTGTTGTGGCCCATGGGTCACATCCAGCAGTCACTGTGATTTAATCTTGCCATATGGAAGATACTGCTTGGGTTACTGCAGCCTCCCCTTTATAGGTTTCTATAGTCATCAAGGTCCAAGTAAAATACCTAAAGAGTTAAGAATAAAATGGAATTGAAAACCTGAGACCGGGTTAAAACTCTCCTGATTTCTGCACCTACAATATATCCTCCTGACTACTTTCATTCTCCTCTTGAATGTACCAAAAGATTCTTAAACTCAGTATGTCCAAAGCAAATGTATGACACCATGCCATCTTCCAATGTAATCCTTGCTCAGTAAAAAGTCTCTCCATTGTTCCAATGATATAAATCAGAAAACTAATGGTTATCCTTAACATCTGCAGCTCATTTACCAAATCAGATCTATCATTAAATACATAAATATGTCCAAATTCATCAACTTCTCTCCATCTCCAATGACAAATCCCTGGCCCAAGCTACTATTACATCTCTCCTAGATTACTGTGCTACTTATCTGGTTTCTCTGCATCCACTCTTACTTATCCCTCTGCAATCTGTTTTCCACACTGCAGCTGGAGTGATCTTTTCAAAACACTAATCTGATCATGTCACCCATCAGATTAAACCACTTCAAAGGCATCCTGCTACCCTTAAGATAGAGACCAAAATCCTTAACCAGGTTTACAAGACCCTGCAAAGCCCAGCCCCTATCTGTTTCTCTGGCCCCATCTCAGACTGTGCTCCCCCTCCTCTCCATTCTAGCTTCTGTGATCATCTTTCAGTCCCTGTTCATATCAGTGTCCCTCCATTCTAGAGGCCTTTGTTGATGATGTTTCCTCTCTCTGTAATTTTCTTCTCCCTGCTCCTTCCTTCACCAACTCCTACTCATCCTATTTCTTCAGGAAAGTTTGCCCTGACTATTCTAGGTCAAATACATCTCCCTCTCCACCATTATATTCTGCTCAAAGCACTACACATGTCTTATGCTTGGATTTTTATCACTATTAAAAACCTTATTTATGTGATTTCATATTTGCAATTTCCCCCTGACACACACACTGGACCATAATTTCCATGTCAGGCACCATAACTGTTATCCATCACCATGGAATAAATCTGCAAGACCCAACCCAGTGCCTGGCATTTGATGACTAATGGAGGGAGGGCATCAGCTAGGTGGTAATACCTAGGCTATCATCAGTTATCAATGTCCCTACATGTGGGAAAGGTACAGAATCCTCAGGATAATTAATGTGAGGAACCTAACATCATAATTTAGAATTATACTAAAATGCTTTCCTCTTCAATCCCAGAATATTATACTCTCTTCACTGAAGACTGGTGAGCAAATTTTCTACCACAAAAAAGGACTTCAGAGACCGTTTACTCCATGCCTCACATTTTATAAAGAATATAAAACTCAGAGACGTTAAGTAAGCAGCCCAAAGTCACATGCAAGCGAGCAGAAGAGACAGTGCTAGGACCCACACGTACCAGTCTAATGTTGCTTCTACTATATCTACTACAGTAACATATCATGGACTCTCTGGAGAACAGGATTCTCATATTCTCAAAGACTCATATTATAGACTCTTTGAAGAAGAGCAGTACTCATTACTAATTTATATTCTAGCAACTCTGAAGGTACATACAACTTTGATCACATCTTCTAATTCTCCTCTTGGTGGGGAGCACTCATGAGATTAGTTTTGAATCTGTTGAACTTGAGATTCTAGACATGTCCAACAGGCCATTGTATAGATGAATCTGAAGTTCCAAGAACAGTTCTGGCCTACTTAAGACTTGGAAAATGCATTCAAGAACAGGAAGACTGTGAGACAGATGCTAGTCTTCCGTGAAAAAGGAGCACTGCCTAACACATATTACGACAGCAAAATGAAGGGAAAGAAAGTTTCATGGTGAATAGCATGAGCATCAGAGGAACACGTTTTAATTTACTTTATTCAAAATAAAGAGCAGACGAACAATTGTTTGGAAGGAAGAATGGAAAGTAAGAAGGATAACAAATTCACCTCTGGACGCTGAGGTATATGGGAGATAATAAAATAGGATGGAAATTCCCATTCTAGTAATGGTAGATTAGATAATTTGAATCAACTCTTTTTCTAAAGAACTATTACAATGGCTGGAAATTTTTTAAAACAATTTTTTGTTTTTTGATGGCCTATAAGAGGTAACAATTCAATTGCTGAAATTAGATTATTATTATTCCAGATTACTCTCAGAGGCAACAGAAATGAATCCATTGGAACTACACATCAAAGTCATAGACTACAAAATAACTAAACTTAGTAGCTGAAAAAAGATGAACATAAAATTGAGAATTGGTGAAGAGGAAACCATAAAAACAATCAAAAAACATACTAGAATTGCAAAAATATAATAAGGAAAATATAAAATATATTACAGAAAATTAAGAACTCAAAAGATACACTTAGCAAATTAGACATGATAGATTTTAAAAAAAAACAGAGTAAGTGAACTTAAGCTTAATATATATATTTTTTTAAAAACTGCCACATCATAGTAAAATTGGTAAAAACTAGAAACCCAGAACTTCTAAAAAAAAATTAAGAAAGGGGAAAATAAACTTATGCCCTTAAATTACGGAACTATTAAAAGTGATGGTAAAACCGCAATTACTTCTGCACCAACCTAATAAAATATGTCTATAATTCATTGCTCACTGAATTTCTAAGAATAAAGGAGAAATACAGACATTTTCACACAAAGTTTTAAAACCTGAGAATTTACACAAAAAAAATAATGGATGCTCTTCAGGATAAAGAAAAATTATCTCAAGCAGAAGGTCAAAGGATGAAAAATAATTAAAAGTAACAAAAATGGTAAGTATTTAGAAAACTTAAAATTAACCCTACAACACAACAGAATGGTAAAATATCTGAGTAAAAGTAAAACATAATCTCCTCATCCTACAATGTCTTTGCCAGTTTAAAGCAAAAACTATAAACTTTGCCTCATGAGGTTTTCAGAATTAAAGGATTAAAGGCTGGTAACATTTCCACATTCCAACTGAAGCAATAAAACACAGATTCTAAGTAGACTGTGAAGAATTAAGTAAGTGTATTATAATTCCCAAGGCAACCACTAAAAAAATCTATATACAGAAATACAGTAAAAAATACAATAGAGGAATTAAAGTGGAGTAATAAAAAATGTCCAAACAACCCATAAAAATACAAGGAAGGGAAATCAGAAATAAAAAGAGGAAATAAACAGAAAATTAATGACAGAAGGGAAGACCTAAATCCAAACATATCAATAATTATATTAAAGTAAGTCATGTAAACACACCAATTAAAAGACTAACTGTCAGAATGGATTTTTAAAATGAATCCAAGGCCAGATGCTTTGGGAGGCCAAGGCAGGAAGATTTCTAGAGGCCAGGATTTTGAGACCAGCCTGGGCAACGTAGCAAGAACCTGTCTCTACATTAACAACAACAACAAAAAAAATCCATCTATATGCAAAAAACTCATCTCAAATATAATAATGTAGACATGTTAAAACTAAAAGTTGGAAGATGGAAAAAGATATACCAAGCAAACACCAATCAAAAGACATCAAGAGTAGCTATATTAATATCATACAATGTGTATTTTGTAGCAATAAAATTATGAAGAACAAAGATGAAAGAACGAATTCACCAAGAAGACAACAATTTTAAATGTATATACACCAAATAAAACCAAACAAAAGCGCTAAAAAATACACAAAGCAAAAACTGACATAACAAAATACAGAATTACAGTTGAAGACTTTAACGCTTGTCTCTAGTAATCAACAACTAGTAGATGGAAATATGACAAGAGATAGAAAATTCCCATTAACCAACTGGATTTAATTGCCATTTACACAACAGATGACCCAACAACAGCACAACACACATGGAACATTCACCAAGACAGACCATATCCAAATTCATAAAAATAACCAATTTATAAGAGCTAAAACCATATAAAGTATGTTTTTTGCTCATAATGAAATGAAGCTAGAATCAATAAAAGAAAGATACAGGGAAATCTTCAAACATTTGAAATCATATTTTCATATCTAAATAATCCATGAATCAAACAGGAAATCACAGGGAAAATTAGAAAATAACGAGAACTGAGAAGATATAAAAACATAACATATGAGAATTTGTGGGATATAGCTAAAGCAGTGCTTAGAAAGACATTTATATCATTAAACACTTGTATTAGAAAAGAAAAAAGATCACAAATCAATAATCTAAGGTCCCACTTTAAGGAACTAGAAAAACGTACAAATAAACTCAAAGAAGGAGAAAAAAAATAATAATAAAGAGCAGAAATCAATAAAATTGAACGAAGAAAAAAACTGACAAAAGATATCAATGAACCCCAAAAAAACCTCTAGCAATATTTATTCAAAGTATCAGGATATGAAAAGAAGTTATCACTACAGGTCATACAAACATTAGAAAGATACTAAGGGAATACTATGAGCAACTCCATGAATATAAATTCAACAACTAAGATGAAATAAACCAATTCTTTGATAACCAAAAACTACTAAAACTCACCCAATATGAATACCAAAATCCAAGGATGCTCAAGTCCCTTACACAAAATAGCACAGTAACACATCCTCCTGCATACTTCAGATCATCTCTAGATTAATAATACCTAATATAATGCAAATGCTATGTAAATAGTTATACTGTATTTTTTATTTGTATAATTTTTTATTGTTGTATTGTTATTTTTATTGTTTCTTCCCGCAAACATTTCTGATCTGTGGTTGGTTGAATCCACGGATGTGGAACCTGTGGATATGGAAGGCTGACTACACTAAAGCTGTCTTTGCCTAGACAGCTTCGAATAATGAAAACATTTTTCTTCTACTCCTGTCTTTTACAATTTTTAAGTGTACTTAATTTCTAAGTAGTTATGAATTTCACATCTGGCTTATTCCAAATACAAATTACTTTTCAAAATCTAATATCTACCCATTTCTTTTTCTAATGTAGAATGCCCTCCTTTATCTTTCTCAAGAAAAAGAAGCTAAGGCTGCAATATGACAACCAAATTGATTTTCATGATCTACTTCCAGGTGGCCTGTCACAGGCTGGCATATCCACAGGGGTCAAAGACTGCAATTTCAAAACCTCCTGCAGGAGTTCAGAGAGAATTAAAACAGCAGTACTCACTGTTGTATTTCCCTAACTGCACTTGCTATGTTAGTGATCATCACATATGTAATAGCATTAAAAAGTGCTTTGTGTTTATACTCACAAGGTTCATTCTCTGAGATCTATCCCTACCTTCCTGTAGTTATATGCAATCTTGGAACCCAAAGATCATACCTTTATCACTAAATGAAAAGCATTAACCCCAATGATACCATTTGGAGATTTTCTTTTATTATATACTTTCATTGCCTTGAAATCTAAGATATGTTAACAGCATTTACACAAATGGAATGTATTACAATTTACTCTGCTTTAGTAGAAAAGTATACCCCGTAACTACATCTATCCAAAGAGATATATGTTATTCCTATCATCTGGCTATACTCATTTTATTAACTAGGATATTAAGAATATTTAAACCAGGCACTTTAAAACTGTCCTGTAATATCACATTAGGATATAAAAATAAATCAACATAGAGATATCTGGTTTTTCAATCTTTGTCATTTAATTAAAGGAGGATAAATTTCTGATTCTATACTTGTGCTGACCAAGATTTATCTAACATGTTAATCAAGCATTATGGTTTATTCCAATCTGTTCCATTTTGGAGATGCCACTCCAATGATCACTAGACAGGGGAGAAAGCCTGTGAGAACAGAATAAGCTTGAATTTTAAAAAAATACACAGCAGATTGCTTCTATTTGGTTTAGCATCACTCATATCAGGGACACTCAAGATGCTTTACAATGAGATATAAATTAGAATTGTAATGAGTGATTATAAGCAACGGCTTAGCATTTAGGGGACCTGCTTGTTTACTTAGGAAGAAAAGACTTGACTGGCACTCCAAGTTTATTACCTTTACATTCCTCTAACAATAGTGCAGACTCTCTAGCTTACAAAGTCATACATAACATTACTAAAGGCAAACACTAAGGCCTTCAGTTAAAGATCTCTATGAAATAGTATGTTTAAGTCTGGTAGTTTGCCCTATAACCATATATAAAATCAAGAGAATAGGTGATATCAATTAAGATCCTGAAATAAATTAGACTAGGCATGAAGAATGATCAATCAGGACTGGAATTTTAACTGTTATTTAAAATATGAATCCTAGCAGTGACATTCAATTTTTTAAACAACTGATGCTAAATGATACTAATTGTAGCATGATTGGTAACACTTAAAATACAGAAAAAAGTGAAAGTTACATAGGATTTTTTTTTTTAATGCAGTCTGGAGACGTGGATGGAAGTAGTGTATGTATGCGAATGCACATGCACACTTGAACCAGAAATGGGGTAGTACAAAAAAGCTGCTTATTTTTCCGATACCAAAAAATGCAATGTTATCACTTTTAAATGCTTCTAAGCTGGATTTAATTACCTAAATCCAGCTTCAAAATAAACATTTATTATTCATTCTACAAATATTTGAGTACTTACTATAATCCAAGTAAATACAATGTTAACTAAGACAGACAAGGTAATCTGTAATCATAACATTACAAAATTCTATTCAAATTAGGTATAAATACAATGGGAGTTAACTGCAAAGGTACTCAGCACACTCTTGAGGGGTGAGGAATACTTTACCAAATAAATGAAATTTAAAATGAACCCAAAAAGATGAATAGTAACTGGCAGGAAAAGTAGAGAAGAAAGTATTTCAGACTGAAGGAACAACCTTTATAAAGACACAAAAGTGAGAAAAAAGAATGATAGTTGAGAAACTGGTGATCACAAAACCAACAGTTAAAACTGTTTTATCAATAAAAAAATAAAATGATGAACCTTTATTGAGCTGCTACTACATAGTACTAGTCTTCTGACACACACTGCTTCTAATAGTTAACAGCTTCTCAATTACCATTATCTCCATCTTATGGAAGAATAAAGTTCAAAAAAGTTATTTGCCTTCTCAGGAAAAAATTGTAAATGACTTGAGATGATCAAAAAAGACTACTGGGTTATATTGTCTAGGGCACCTTTCCTTATCTGAGATATTTTTAGACTCCATAGATTATAGATAATTGACAGCAATGCAAATAATTCTTTTCTATAAATATGCAAATAAATTTTGTCCAGTGGAGGTGTAATTGATTTCCTTCCCTTATGTGGAAGAAGCTACTTTTGAATCTATTACGTTATTCATGGCTAGATTTTTGGTAGCCTACATTTGTGTCTACTACTGATCCTTTGAGCTACTTGTAACATCTTACTTATTCTCTCATTAATTAGGTAAGTAATATCTTTGGCAATGTATTTCTGTATGAGGCACGGTTTTGCCGTTTTAAAAACAATCATCCTTCAATAGCTCCAAAGCATAATGAGTCAGGATTTGAAGGTTTCTGTGCAGTCCATATGGGTCCAAAGACAAGGCTCCTCCATTACACTACAATTCAGTACTTTTTCCCTTTTATTCCTGAATGTTAATGCTAACATAATTTTTGTAATACCTTTTGCAAAGTGTCCACCAAATTTTTTAAAAACCATGTAATGAAACTTACTAAAAGTCCTTCTTCACATATCCCTAATTCCTCAGCCTCCTGTGGAATGAAAAAGGAAATTTAAAGTACCTTCTCTCATTCCAAAGCTTTCACCGTCAAGCAATCACCAAAAGAAAGAATGAATCTACAATTCATGCCATTTAAAACGTTATCAGGCATAATTCAAGTCAAATCCCATTGGGCACACTGTGTGATAATTTAAATGTATTGATATAATATATAAAAGAAAGGTGGTGACCTTGGAGAACTGAGGAAATCCTTGTCTCCTGCTTTTGCTGAATATTTTTTTTGTTATATTATGTTCCCTATCTTGACCTAATCTTTTCTAAAAAATTAGATTATTTTGGTTAAATCGGAACTAATACCAAATACTCAAACCCACAGAATAGAAATTGGGTGGTAAATTTCACTGTAATATAAAATGGCCAAGAACACAATGGGCCACTATGTTATGATATTCATTTGATTTATGAGGAAACTGTAGAAACTTTAATTTAAAAAGAAAACAAATCCAGTGCACACGTGTGTATAAAGATGTATTTGTTTACCTGCTTAACAAAATTGACAGTATGAAGCTTTTTTTTTTTTTTGCATGCTATAATGACATGTGTTAAAGGTGTACTTTCGATATACTGCTTTCGAACCAAACATTTGCCCTTCGCCACTGGTGAAAGGCAACAAAATCTCTTTACAAAGTCTTCGTCTTTTTCAATAAATTTTGCATGAAAACATGTTATCCTGGCACAAAGTTGCCTGCTGTCACTTTGGAAGTGTGATAAATGTTTAATGAAAACAACACCACACAGCTTGGTGTCAGACAACAGCTATCACACAGCCCTGCTTTGATCCAAACAGACACTTAAAAGGAGTTCTAAGCATGCTCTGCACCACAGAACTCTATAACCTATATGCAAATGGAGTAAATTAGCATAAATTACTTCCTGCTGTATAAAGAAATAAGAGGTTAGGAAAAATATGACAGGCTCTATAAGTAAGTAACTGCTGTCAAAACTCAGAGTCCAGCTTTCCCAAATCACTCCCAACATCTACCAATCACTAGGTAGAGGGAATAAAAAACAAAACCCCTTATCGACTGGAATTTATTACATGAAACTCTAAAACTGAAGACACTGGAATTTTGCCAAGGTTAAAGCCATAACTAATATATATTTATAAAGTATGATTTCTATATGGTACTAGTTTTCTTATTCACACTGCTTATAATACTTACAGCTTTTTAAGTACTACCATCCCCATTTTATAGAAAAATAAATTATATATCCAGAGGCAAATTCTTACCTCTCTCAAAAAGTATAAAGCTTCTGAAAATTATACAAAGAAAAATGGAAGAATGTATAAATACAAGTATTTCAGTAAAAGATCCCAAAAGTCTTGATAGGTACACTTCTGAGAACAGCATCCATCTACTGAAAATGCAATGAGGAAATAATAAAGGGGAAAACTTTTCATCGTAGCAGGTTATGAAGAAAGGCCCACTTAGAAATACAAAATTAGGTTCCTAACGAATTCTAAAGTTATTCAAATTAAGAAGAAAGCATTTTAGTAGGTGTCTTGGACCATTCTGTGCTGCTATAACAGAACGCAATGGTCTGGGTCATTAGTTTATAATGAATGAAAATTTATTGCCTCACAGTTCTGGATGCCGGGAAGTCCAAGACTGAGGGGCCAGCACCTGATGATGAACTTCCTGCTGCATCATCCCAAAGAAGAAAGGCAAAGAGCATGTAGGAGGCGGAAGCCAGTCTTTTTATAAGAAACCTACTCCCATGATAGCGTACCCACTCCCTTGATAACTGCATTAATCCATTCATGAAGGAAGACCCACCTCCCATAAAGGTCCCACCTCCCAACACTGCCGCATTTTGGATCAAGTTTCTAACACACAAACTTTGGGAGACACATTCAAACCACAGCAGTAGGCAACAACTGCCTTAAACCAAATTTTCCTAGCTGGTGATTTAAATCAATCTCATCCAAATTCCCCTTTTAAGGATGGCACTGTGATTTAAGAATGAATAGTAAAGGCCGGGCACAATGGCTCACACCTGTAATCCCAGCACTTTGGGAGGCCGAGGCGGGTGGATCACGAGGTCAAGAGATAGAGACCATCCTGGCTAACACGGTGAAACCCTGTCTCCACTAAAAATACAAAAAATTAGCCGGGCATGGTGGCGGGCACCTGTAGACCCAGCTACTCAGGAGGCTGAGGCAGGAGAATGGCGTGAACCCGGGAGGCGGAGCTTGCAGTGAGCTGGAGCGTCACTGCACTCCAGCCGGGGCGACAGAGTGAGACTCCATCTCAAAAAAAAAAAAAAAAAAAAAGAATGAATAGTAGAACATCACTGGTACTTACATATTTGTTCACAACTAACTTTTCAAAGACATCATTTTAAAAATGTTTTATAGCAGTCAACTACATGTTAGGTAGTTTGGATCAAGATGTAGGTAAAGAAGGTCCAATAATATTATAATCCACAGAAGACTTAGATAGGATGTATAACATTCACCATCATCAAATCAATTGCAATTATGAGATGCCATGACAAGTTTCATAGTTCTGATTGTTGACTCTCAATAACAGTTTAACAAAATAATGTTGTATCCAATTTCAACTTAACAACTCTGCTATTAAGAAAAATCTGTTCTCATAATGCAAAGACATTATCCCTTATAAAAATTGTAATGATCTAGGGCCTGGCACTGTGGCTCACTCCTATAATCCTAGTGCTTTGGAAGGTCAAAGCCAGAGGATTGCTTGAGATCCAGAGTTTGAGGCCAGCTTGGTCAACACAGTGAGACTCTATCTCAACAAAAAATAAGGAATAAAAATTTAGCCAAGCTTGGTGGCGAACACTTGCAGTACCAGCTACTTAAGAGGCTGAGGTGGGAGGATCACTGGAGCCCAGGAGATCAAGGAGATCAAGGTTGGAGTGAGCTATGATCACATCCCTGCACTCCAGCCTGAACAACAAACTGAGACCCTGTCTCTAAAAAAAAAAAAAAAAAAAAAAAATTACAAATTAAAAGAAAAGAAATACAGCTGCTCTGCCTACAGAGTAGCCATTCTTTATTCCTTTATTTTCTTAATAAACTGCTCTCACTTTTAAAAAATAAAATTTTCTAAGGATAAGATAAATATTTATTTTTTAAATCTGGGGGGAAAATGAAAAACAAGAAAAATCTGTATCAGTGTTTAAAAGAGAAAATATTCTTAGAAACTAAATTTTATAAATATAAAACATTAAAAGTCATTAAACATTCTTGATAAAATTTCAGACAGGACTCGGTGTCTTTCTTATAATAATCATTCACACAGTGTTATAAGGAAAGGCATCTTTTAGTCCCTACAAACTACTGAGACCTTTCCCGTTTATATTGGGTCTTCCTAAATCAGTAGATAAATAAAATGAATGGGCCAATTTGTGACATTATAAGACAAATTCTACGATTTTAATGTTCTAGGAATTTCCAGAACTATAATTAGCTGTTATTTTAAAAAGTTTTTTCAGAATTATCTGATTTTGCATTTTTTTCTCAAAAGTATAAACAAACTCTCCCTCATTATCAAGCTCATTAATTCCTGCTTGAGCATTCCTTTCTTTTCTGTTTTGTTTTTCTCAATTTATAAACACCCTTTACCTTGTTTTACCATTATTCTACTTACTGTTCTTGCTTTGTGCTTTATAAATGTATACTTTGTGTCCTATCTGTCTGTCTGTCTATCTATCTATCCATCTATCTAAATACTATTAATTTTGCACATAGGTTATTTTCTCATGTGAAAAAGCACTTAGGTTACTTAGCACAAGCTAAAACACTTGTCATACACTGCACAATCACAATGAATTAATACATAAGTCCTAATTTAAATGTTAGTAAATCCTTTTTCCTCTCTCTCTCCACAAATTTTTTAAAGCCACTTGGAAAAAAGATAGCTAATGAAACCATCACTAAAATGAACTTAATTAAGGCCCAGGAATTGTCTGTGAAGATAATTAAATATAATTCTAAATAGATGAAATGCTGAGGTGGGAAACTAAGAAACGAAGAGAGAGGGAGAAAAGAAGGGATCAATCTTTTACTAATGAGATTTCTGGGCTGATCAGGGAAAAACATGGTACAGAAAATTCTTTCAGTTCTCTCTCACTGTTTTCTAGGAATATTTAAACAACAGTATATCACTTGATCTCAAACTCTCTTGTTCATCATTAATAATTATGGATTACTAAAGAAATGAGGATAGTGTGTCGTTAAGAGGCAGGTGACAGTCAGTCCATTTGAATTAGAAGCCTAACTCTGCCATTTATTAGCTCTACGACCATAAGCCTAAACACCTTCATCTCTTCATCTATATTAATAGGATAATAAAAGCACCTATTTATCAGGTTATTAAATGAGATGATATATGTCAAAGGCATAGCAAAATTTCTGATACTGAAAAAATACCTTTAAAATGTTAGATGCTTATCTTTTTTTTTTTTTTTTTAAACGGAGTCTCACTTTGTTACCCAGGCTGGAGTGCAATGGCGTGATCTTGGCTCACTGCAACCTCCGCCTCCTAGGTTCAAGTGATTCTCTTGCCTCAGCCGCCCAAGTAGCTGGGATTACAGGCACGCACCACTACGCCCAGCTAATTTTTGTATTTTTAGTAGAGACGGGGTTTCATCATGTTGGTCGGGCTGGTCTCAAACTCCTAATCTCAGGTGATCCACCCGCCTTGGCCTCCCAAAGTGCTGAGATTACAGGCGTGAGCCACCACGCCCAGTCAATGCTTATCTTTTTACATCCATTGTGAGTAAAGCATTTTGTTCATACCCCATGTAGACCCAATCACATTATTTCTCTACTTGAAACTCTACATTGGCATCCCACTGCCTCTAGAATTAACTGCATACTCAAAGTCCTCTCATAATCATCTGTCATCATTATTTATCTTCTACTCTAAACTAAGCCCCACTAGACTTCAGTCCCTCAAATTGTACCACACAAACCTTGATGCCTCCACACCTTTCTATTTGAAGTTCATTTTGCATGATCATTCCTCCCCCTCTCTTCCTTCAAAATGTAAACATCATTTCATCTGAGAACCTTTCCTTGACACAGGGACTAGTTAAGATCAACCAGCTTGAAGTTTATGGAGGGAAATCTCTCTCAACCAGAAGGTGTCAAGACTGAAAATGAAAGCCAAGATGCTTAGACTGACCTGTGAGAAGTATAAAAACAGCCTCAGACTGCTTATCTCTAAACTGCTCGTTATTAGCTGTAAGTGTACTCGTAGTTTAAGCCAGAAATGACAAATGACAACTCTTGAGCCAAATCCAGCCAGATACCCATTTTTATAAACAGTTTTACTGAAATACAGTCTGCCTGTTAGCTTACTATTACCTATAGTTGTAAAGTTCAGTAGTTGCAACAGAGACCAAATGATCCAGAAAGCCTAAATTATTTACTATCTAGCCCAAGCTTGTCCAACTTGCAGCCCGTGGGCCACATGCAGCCCAGGACAGCTTTGAATGTTGCCCAACACAAATTCATAAACTTTCTTAAAACATTATGAGGTTTTTGTGATTTTATTTTATTATTTATTTATTTATTTATTTGCTCATCAGCTATCATTAGAGTATTTCATATGTGGCCCAAAACAATTCTTCTTCTTCCAATGTGGCCCAGGGAAGCCAAAAGATTGGACACCCCTAATCTAGCCCTTTATAAAAGTTTGCTGACCCTTGGTTTAATTTAAGCTACTGTTAGTTAGGTTTTGTTACAGCCAAAGCATCTTAACTGGTACAGTTTTACTTTTTACTTTTCCTACTGGAAAAATTCATCTGACTTTACTATAATCATTTGCATATCTTCCCTTCTACACATGTTTATATTCCCACCTGTGTGAAAGCTCCAAGCAGTACCGGCACTAACATTTATATCCTTATTACCTAACACAGTACCTGACAAGTAGAAGGCATTTAAATATTGTTGACTGAACAAGTAAACAGATGAATGAATGTGCATATTTGATAATCAATATTTAAATATTAAATATTTGATAAAAATTAACATGTACATTAGGTGCTCTGAGTGATACAAAAGATCCTAAGTCCAGAATGGCTTGAAAATCAGCGTTAGGAAATATAAGAATCTGTGCGCACCTCAGCACTAAGCAGGGGAAAGGGCACCCTAACACAACACTACCCTCTACTATGGCCCACTAAAACCATAATGCAGACTAGCCACAGTTTTTTGGCATCAGTCCCCGGTGCCCTTTTATTTTGCACCTCTTATTTTGACTTTGTTCATTGCCTTTGTTGAGATTAATGTTAAGAAATAACAGCAAATACAACACTATCATCTTGTAAACTTGCCATCCAGGAATTGGTCCACTTGAACACAATCAACTATGAGTGAGAGATGAGTCTAACCTGTAAAGTTGCCTTAGATATTCAAGATTAATGTTACCATATGAGAACCTTTTTTAACACAATCTAACCTTCCTGTTTTATTCACTTTCTCATATTTCTTACCTTTAAAATCCCCCATATAATATTTTACATAATATAAATGTTATGCAACTACACAAGTATTATTCTAAAAAAGTAAAATTTGGTGAGGTGGAAGGTAAAAATTTAATGACCAGTAAAAATCATAGTTTTCTTCCATAGCCATGTAATTTTTAAAAACAAAACCAAAAGAAGAAAAAATTTTAAAAGGAATCAGAAGCAAGGCAGTTTCTTGATTGACAAGTTGTATTCATCAAGCATATTTTCCAGACTCAGAACCCTACTGTATGTAAATCCTCCCTTCGAATTTATCATCCTATTGACTTTCTCCCATTACCAAGAGATTTCCCCCAAACACTTTCTGCCTTCATTCCATTTTACCAGTGCTGGCTAGCTCAGCCTCCCCACCCTTACTGACAGGTATCTAACTTCTAACTCCTCTCCTGTAACATTTCACAATCCTTAAAACTACAAGAGGACAGAACTCAGAATTTTACAGGAACATAATTGATCACTGTACATTAATGGTTGTGGGATGATCAGGCGAACAAAAGTCACATAATAATAATAATGGTATCCTCTTCCAAACTCTACCACAAATTTAACATTTAAAGAATACTTAAAAGCCAACAATCTAGGCAGATTTATATAACAGCACTATAAATTTGGAAATAAAAAATAAACAAACAACTGTGAAAATGAAAGGAATGAGGAAGGAATTCCCTATCTTTTAATAAACTTAATAATTCTTTATAGAATCAAGACGTCAGGATGCTATAACTACAATCCTAGTAAACTCTTAAACATGGAAAACTAATACACTAAAGATAAACACATTTATATTGAAGTGTTAAAATAAATATATTCACACAAGACATTGAAAGACTGACAAAAGAGGATAAATTCCAACATTAGATTCTACTTCTTAGAATAAAAGACCTCAATTATAATTTTGAATAAAACGAACAAGATGCTGTGAATTTACTCTGTTAAAAAAGATTGTTTCATTTTAATGTTTTCTAATTTGACAAACACTTATGAGTGGATTTCAAGTTCTGTCTCTAAACTGACAAAACTAGAATCTCATTGTTTTAATAATAACAATTCTATGAAAAACAAAATCCAGACCTTATAAGCAGACACACTCACCCTTACACACACATACACCCTAATATTGCTCAAGCTCCTATTCCATATTTCAAAAAGGCTTCAACAATAGTAAATCACATGGTCTCCTCCTTCTGTTTCAACTTTATACTTTTCGTCTAACAGCTTTACAATAAGGAAATAAACATTTTTAATCACTAAGTAGTCTTCAAATTTTAAGTTCATACTCAGAACAAAGGAAACAGAATATGAAACTTTCCTACAGAATTAGGCAAATTTTCCTCTACTAACATACTAAATTTTGATATTGCTGTTTATATCGATTCCAATATTGTTATATTAAATAAAAATAGAAATGAAAATGTACCACAGTAAGAATCTGAGATAACTATTTTGATTTATCCTTTCTTCTTTCTCTACTGTATTCTCTCTTTTTGTTCCATTTTCTTCTACTCTTATAGCAACTGAGTCACAAGAAAAACCTCAGAGAACAAAAATGTAGTTTGAACATCACCATGGAATCACCAAGTCCTTACCAGGTAAGATTTCCTTCAACTTACCCACGTTTGATGTTATGTAATTCCTTGTCCTTCCCTTTGTCTTTCTCCTTTTCTCTTTTCTCTTTATCTCTGCCTTTACGTCGTTCTCTATCCCGAGACCGACTACGCGTTCTTCTGTGACTGGACCTTTCACTGCTACGACTATGAGAACGGAGACGAGGTCTTGACCTGGACCTATGGTAAGCAGATTTTGTTAAATAAACTTACTGCATAATTTCTATTATGAAAAGTAAATACTCTTTTAAATTATCTGAAAAAAAACTACTTAGTTTTAGTTGCGGACTCAGAATTAAATAACCATGTGAAGCAAGCACCTGAATATGATTCTTTATGAGTAAATGCTCTCACTTGAAATAATATGCGGGAAATATATATGCTAACTTTATAGTAAATAATGATGCAGTTAAAAAGTGTTTGCCTTAAAGGTTCAAATCTAGTCTTAATTATTCACATCTCCTCAAATAATGTATCTAATTTAATCTACAAGGATAGGGCTTTCCTTTTCTCTATAATCTTTGCTTCCATATCTATTCAAATTTATGTCTTATTTCTAATTGTTCCAATATAAATATTGATCCACTCCAATCCAGCTATTCTTTGTATTAAATGCATTATGGTACAATACTAAGAAGTAATTATTTCAGGTTCTGGTTACAGAATTGATTTAAAACAAAAACAAAAACAAAAACAAAAAAACTACCAGACTGACAATCCTACAGATAATTTTTAAAAACAACCCAGGTTGACCCTTGAACAACATGGGTTTCAACTTCATGGATCCACTTACAGGTGGATTTTCTTCCATCTCTGCCACCACTGAGACAGCAAGGCAAACCCTTCCTCTGCCTCTTCCTCCTGAGCCTATTCAACATGAAGATGAGGATGACAACCTTTAGGATGATCCACTTCCACTTACTGAATATTAAATATATTTCATCTTCATGCAGGGTGCGGTGGCTCACGCCTGTAATCCCAGCACTTTGGGAGGCCAAGGCGGGTAGATCACTTGAGGGCAGGAGTTCGAGACCAGTCTGGCCAACATGGTGAAACCTCGCCTCTACTAAAAATACAAAAATTAGCTGGGCATGGTGGCTCATGCCTGTAACCCCAGCTACTCGAGAAGCTGAAACAGGAGAATTACTTGAACCTGGGAGGTGGAGGCTGCAGTGAGCCCAGATTGTACCACTGCACTCCAGCCTGGGTGACAGAGAAAGACTCCGTCTCAAAAACAGACAAACAAACAAACAACAACAAAAACAGAATTGTTGCCTTTTTAATCCAACCATGTGATTTTCCTGCTAAACAAAACAATAAACAAACAAAAGTATGTTTTTCAGAGGAAAATAACAGAGTTTTCATAATACTCACTTTGTCCAGGATAAAAACCCAAAATTCCTAGATAAATGAAGAAACACAAAAAATGTGTTCTATTCTTAAAAGACAGTATATGAAAAGCAACTGAGATTAAACTAGATGTTAAAGTCAGCAGATAAGGATTTTAAAGCAGTAAGTGTAACTAGGCTAATAATGAATATAAAATTAAGCAATCTCAATAGGAATACCAGAACATGAAAAAAAAAATTCTGTAACTGAAAAACACAGTCTCTGAAATTAAAATTATGCTGGATGAGATTAAAAGCACACTGGTAATAACAGAGGAAAGAATCTGTATACATGCAAATAAATCAATCAAAATTACCCAATATGAAGAACTAAGAGGAAAAAAGATTGTAATAAGAAAGACCCTCAGGGATCTGTGTGACAAGATTCAAATGCCTAACAAGCTTATTTAAACCCAGAAATAGAGAAAACAGAGGATGAAGCAGAAAATGTTTTCTCAGTGGTGAGCAAAAAATTTTCCAAAGTTAATAAAAGAAAAATTTACAGATTCTTTATTAGAAGTTCAACAAACCAAGTAAGATAAACATTAAGAAGACCATGATTAGAAATACTATAGTCAAACTGAAAAACACTAAAGGTGTAGAGAAATCTTGAAAGTATTCAGAGGAAAAACAACACATTACATACAGGTGAACAATGATACCAACTATTGCCACTGACTTCTTATCAAAAACAATGGAAATCAGAAGACAGCGGAACGAAATTCTTAACATGGTGAAAGAAAACAACAGGTCAACCTAGAATTTTATACCCAGCAAAAATATCCCTCAAAAATGAAAGTAAAATAAGGACATTTTCTAGACAAAGGAAAAGTAAACAAATATCAACAGAAGACTTGCATTACAATAAATACTAAAGAAAGTTCTTCAGGCCAAAAAGGAATGATAACAGATGAAAACGTGGGTCTTTAGGAAGGAATGAAGACTACCATAAAGTAAATAAATAGGTAAGCATCAAAAACTGTTTATTTCCCTTAATTTATTTAAAACACATATAAGTGCTCAAAGTAAAAATAATAGTCTTTTACTCTAAGGTTTATAATGAAGGTAGACATAATACAAATAATCTCTATAGAATAAAGCATGGGGCAGGTAAATAAACCTATACTGTTAAAAGGTTTCTATATTTCACATTAAACGGTGAAATAATAATTCTAAGTACACTGAAATGTTAAGAGCATACACTGTAATCCTTACAGCAACTACTAAAAAAAGAAGAAAATAAGTATGCTAAAAAGTCAATAGATTAATTTTAAAGGAATTATTAAAAATACTCATTAATCCAAAAGGAAGCTGGAAAGGAAGTAAAAAGAAAAAAAGAAGGCAAATACATAAAATAATAAAACGATAGACTAATTATATCATAAGTACATTAGATAATAATAAACAAAATATTGTAAAAAGGCTGTCTGTCAAAGGTATAAAAAGCAATACTGTATGCCATCTAGAACAACGACTATATGCTATCTACAAAATATGTACTTTAAATAAGCAGACACAGATAGGTTAAAAGTAAATGTCTAGGCCAGGTGCGGTGGCTCACGCCTGTAATCCCAGCACTTTGGGAGCCTGAAGTGAGCGGATCATGAGGTCACGAGATTGAGACCATCCTGGCCAACACAGTGAAACCCCGTCTCTATTAAAAAATACAAAAAATTAGCTGGGCCTGGTGGCTAGTACCTGTAGTCCCAGCTACTCAGGAGGCTGAGGCAGGAGAATGGCGTGAAACCAGGAGGCGGAGCTGCAGCGAGCCAAGATAGCGCCACTGCACTCCAGCCTGGGTGAGACTCTGTCTCAAAAAAATTAAATAAATAAATAAATAAATGGCTAAAAATATATACATCATATAAACAGGAAGTACAGGAAAGCTTAAGTTAATATATTAATATCACATAAACTAGACTTCAGAAACTAAGAGTATCACCCAAAATAAAAATGGATACTTCATGATAATCAAAGGATCAATTCCTAGGTAGAAATCATGCAGAACATGTTTATCTGACTGAAACAGAATTAAATTAGAATTTAACAATAAGACATACAGAAAAACTCCAGATATATGGAAACCAAATAAAACACTTTCAAATAATCCATGAGTCAAGTAAGAAAGCACAAAGGAAATTTAAAAGTATTTTGAACCGAATGAAAATGAAAAATACAACATATGAGAATTTGTGAGATGCAGCTAAAGCAATGTTTAGGGAGACATTTATAGTTTTAAATGTTTATGTTAGAAAAGAAGAAATATCTAAAATCATTACCTAAGGTTTCACTTTAAGAAGCTACAAAAAGAAGAGCAAAGCACTATAAACCCAAAGTAGCTGGAAGAAAGGAAACACTAAAGAGAAAAATCAATGGAAGAAAAAACTAAAAAAGCCAAAATCTGGTACCCTGAGAATATCAATAAAATTAATGTCTCAGCTAAAGTGATCAAATGAAAGAAAAAGAGCAAATACAAACAACCAATACAAATTACCAAAGAATAAAGAATATGGATGATGGAGACATCACATGAACTCATCCTAGATACTTAGAATATATATTAGTCCATTTTCACTCTGCTGATAAAGACATACCTGAGACCGGGAAATTTACAAAAGAAAGAGATTTATTGGACCTACAGTTCCACTTGGCTGGGGAGGCCTCAAAATCATGGTGGAAGGCAAGGAGTAGCAAGTCACATCTTATGTGGATGGCAGCAGGCAAAGAAAGAGCTTGGGATAGAAACTCCCATTTTTAAAACCAACAGATCTCATGAGACCCATTCACTATCATGAGAACAGCACGGGAAAGACCCGCCCCCATGATTCAGTCATCTCCCATGGGGTCCCTCCCACAACACATGGAAATTATGGGAGCTACAAGATGAGATTTGGGTGGGGACTGTATCAGGATATATGTAAGAGCCAAACTGTATCAGGATATATTTAAGTCTTTAAGAGAATTACATGGCTTTCAGCAGCAGTAACATTTGTCCTTGTCCATCTCTAATGGGTTCCCTTAATAAATAAAGAAGAATATTAGATCACAAACCCACAAACTTTGTTAATGTGATTTTAAGAAATTTCTTCCTTTTCTTCCTTCCTTCCTCCTTTCCTTTCCTTTTTCTTTTCTTCTTTCCTTTCCTTCCTACATTTCTTCATTCCTTTATTTATTTATTTGAGACAAGGTCTAACTCTGTCACCCAGGCTGGAGTGCAGCAGCATGATCATATCTTACGCAACCTCAAATTCCCTGACTCAAGCGATCCTCCCGCATCAGCCTCCCAAGTAGCTGGGACTACATATGCGTGCCACCATGCTCAGCTAATTTTTTTTTCTGTGTGTGAGTGTGTGTGTGTGTGTGTGTGTGTGTGTGTATGTATGTCTATATAGATGGGGTCTCACTATTTTGCCCAGGCTGGTCTTAAACTCCTAGCTTCAAGTGATCTTCCCATGTCAGCCTCCCAAAGTTCTGGGATTATAGGCATGAGCTACTACATCACCTGCAGTTATAATATTTATTGCTGCTAATGTTAACATAAGTTTAATTATTTTATTGTCCTAATTTACAAACACGAAATTTCTACCATTTGCTCTGTAAGTTTCTTTGACTATTCCTTAATTTTGACACGAGTATCTTTCTATATCAAAATTTTATCATCACAACTTACTGTCTCCACAGATGTTACCTGATTCCTTTCTGATTAAATTTTCTATTATGTGTAAATATGTGGAAATTTTAACAGATTACTAAAATCTCTGAGTAAAAATCAAATTTTTAAGTTTTCTGATAAAAAAAGCAATAACAATATAGATGGAAGGCAGCCTTTTTTGTGATAACCTCAGCCACTATAAATACATTATATGCACATAGACATACAGAATATTTTCATTATTTGGTTCTATATTATTTAGGACCAAAATATGATTCTGGCAATTAACTGTGAAAATACAGAGTAACAAAAGACAGGCGAGTTAAACATTAATACAATTCTATGGCTTATTTTTAAACTAAATCTGTAACAAAAGCTCATTTCTTACTCATTTGCCTCTTTTTATTAAAAAAAATATATACTGTTGGACAAAATATACACCATTTTGGCTCCAGATAAGGTGGATTTTGGTAAAATCGTATTTTTATTGTACCCTTAAAATTAAATGTATCTGTTACTAATATGCTCAAAGTTACATACGCATTCAGATTTAGAAGATAAAGAAATCCTCAAATAATAGTGCCCTTGAACAAGCTATTTCCTCTGTGAGCTTCTGTTTCCTTATATGCAAAATGGCAATAATATTTACCTTACCATGAGAATGAAATAATATTACCTGAGTTGTGAAATAACACAAGTGATTTGGGAGAAGGAGGCAGGCACTAGGAAAGAAGTTAACTGAGGAAGGTACTAATTTGAGTGAATTTGTAAAATCTGAATCAGAAGCATATGAAATATGTTTCCCTCATACCATAGCATTCTGATTTTGAGAGACCTTTAAAATCTCAAGGCTGGCATAAGAATCGCTCAAGGTTCAATGTATGTCTTTTATATAGGAAGGTGAATAACAATAATCTGAAGGACTAAAATCCTTGTCTTCACAGATAATCCTCGGCAGCCAAATACATGATCTTCAGCGGTTTGCTATTAACAGGAAGACCATATCACCTATCATCTAAGTCTTGAAGCCTTTGGAGGATAAAAGGAAATATTTGGGGGATATGTAGGTCTTGAAGGAGGTACTATAACATGAAGACAACAGGGCTTAATTGGCACTGTCCCAGAGGAAGTAGAGTCTGATCACATTTCTATCACCATTATAGAAAAATGGGATACTGCAATTAGCAGTGAGGTCTTCTGTCAAGTACTATCTACCCAACCCTCCCTAGCATCTTATTTCCCAATCTTCTACTTTTCCCAGCTTACCAATTAATTAAGCAAGCTCAGTTATCTCCAAACCCATCTCACAGTTTTCCCTAACACAAGGACTCTACTATAGAAAACATATGCCTGCCATTTTCCAAACTAATTGTGCTCATTATTCACCCTACATCTTCATACAAGCAATTCGTGTCTTGAAAATTCTGGTATATTCTATAGATGTTGCTGGTGTGGCTCAATAAACTGTGATAGCAATAGCAGATCTATAAGTCAAGTCACATGATGATAAATTCAAAGAAAGTAGTAAGTTTTAAAACATCAGAGTATGCACAGTATGCATAGTATAAGCTATTGGACCTTCCCCCTGCCCTCTGTGTCTTAATGTTCATTGTTTTAATCCTCACACTGTCTGCCTCTTAATCATGCTTATAGATTGCAAGCAGCAAAAAGTGACTCTGAAGAAAATACGTGTGAAAAAGACAGTAAACCCAAAAACAAAGAGAGAAAAAAATTTATTAAAGGTTGTTAAAAACAACCATGAAACCAAACACAGATTGAAATAAACTAAGCTGTTAACTTCTTAGTTGTCATAAGAATTGACTTTACACAATTTTGAATAAAACTCACATCCTGGACATATGAACAACTCCATTTACTTTATTAAGTAACTTTACTTACAAATTAGAATGGTCCTCATCAAGAAGAAAGTAGAAGTTCAAAGTAAAAAGATTTCCTACCCAGACCAAACAAACAAACAAAAAGCCAAAGAAACCATATTAAAATTTAAGACTTATTTGTTCCTCATTCCTTAAATAAATATATTTCTGATAAATCACTCTAGAAGTCTCTAGAGTACCAAAGTCAATATGAAGATCTATTATAAGCAAAGAAACATTTGATAAAAAATGTGGCACTCTAGAACATCCAATATATAAGCAATAAATGGACAGCAAGATGTCCTATTATACCAGATAAATGCTTTCAATATCTACAGAATAAGAAAAGTCCCTGCAACATCTCTACATAAAATGAATTACTGCCCTAAAAAAACAATTTGTCAAGTTTCTTAATTGGCTAATAAGTTCTAAACACATGTAATCAAAACAAATACCCTAATATTTTGTCTTTCAAAAGAAAACGACAATACTTCAAGTAGTCTATTCAGTTAAGTCCTACCTATAAATAAAGACTACATTTACCATAAAACAAAACTGTAATTAAAATTAAATAATTACACATTGAATAAAAATAACATGGATTCCATGTCAGGATGACATTTTGAACATGGATACCTAATTTCACTCCCTACTAAATTCCAACTAAGATGATAAAAATAAGAGAAATTTTTTTTAAGGACCTACACTCTAGGAAAGAGATGTGCTTTGGAAAGGAAGGTGTCCACCAGTGGCTTGGTGATAAAGAAAAACTAGGAAACAAGGTACTGAAGTTCAGAGATCTACCAAAACAAGATCATAAATGATGCCTGTAGTCTCAGCTACCTGAGAGTCTGAGGCAGGAGAATCACTTGACTCTAGGAGTTAGAAGACTGTAGTAAGCTCAGATTGGAGTGAGCCACTGTACTCCAGCCTGCATGACTGAGCGAGACCCTATTTCTAATAAAATGAAAGAAAGAAACTCCACCTCACGATACTAAACACTAGAGTGCCACTCAAGAAGTCTTAAAGTCATACGAAATCTTCAGTCCATTCACAGTATTGTCTATTACTGCTGATCCAGGAAAATTATCAAGAATGACATAAAAAGAGAATCCAACAGCCATACAAAGCAACTATAAGAAAGAGAAATAATCAAAATTTTTCAAAAAATGTAAATATATCTCACCAAAAACCATGAAATAGAGAAGACTATAACATAGCACTCGAAAATGAATCAAACATAAAGAAACAAGCAAAAAAAAAAAAAATTCCAGGACAAAAATAGACAAACAGGGAGATATGAAATGACCATTATCTGATTTTAGGGAAAAGCTCAATTTATTTAAAATAAAAACAAAATAACTAAACAAATTAAAATAAGTCATCCCAGAAATGAATATTAAATTACAACATGCTCATATAATAAGAGACATAGATGTTAATGATGAAAAGGGCCAAGAGAAAGAAAACAAAAGTAGTAGAAAATTTCAGAAAAAAGTTATAGAAAGAAGAGGCACACAATGAACAACCAACTAGCTGAGGTTCCAAAAGAAAACACAAGGTAACAGATTATTACAATCATAATGCAAGAACAGTCCTGTAACTAAAGCCATCCACATGTAGAAAGGGCCCACCACAGGGAAATAAACTACCCATAATTAACCCTGAGATATACACTGATTAAGTTGCTGCTCATTAAAGATAAAGGAAAAAGAATACTCTGATTAAGTCACTAACAAAGAAAGACAAGTTGATATCAGTCTCAACTGCATGATACACAGTAAAACAATGGCTTTAATTTTTTTTTGAGAAATTCAAGAGGGAAAAAAGTGTGTTGGCCATGTTACATCCCATTGGCCATGTATTCCAGCCAAGCTATCCTTCAAAAATCAAAGCCACAGAAAAACAAAAAGTAATAAAAGTAGTAATTTACATTAGATTTATATAAGTCAAGACCATGCAACAATTTCTAGGTAAGTCACTGAAGGTATAATTAAAATAATGTAAACTAGTCACCTAATAGAGAAGAAAATGAAATAAAATTAGTCCAAAGAAGTAGAAAAAAATGAAAAAATGGATTGCACAAATAGAAAACGAAGAATGAGATGGTAGAATTAAATCCAAATAGATCAGTAATTAATAAATATAAATGGACTAAATAATACAATCAAAAGATTATCCAACTGAAGGCAACAAACTACAAGCAGCTTTCAAAATGAACATCTTAAGTATTAAACCAAAGAAGGGTTCAAAGTAAAGGCAGAGAAAAAAAGATCATGCACGCACTAACAAAAAGAAAAAAAGATGGTGAAACCATACCAATGTCAGATAAAGCAGACTTCAAAATAAAGGCTACTATTAGAGACAGTCCTTGATGATAAGGGTAAACCCAAAAGCGTGTATTAATCTAACATTCCTGAATTTATAAATATGTAATAAAAGAGCCTCAAAATATGTAAAGCAGAAGTTAACAAAACTTAAAGGCAGAATCTTGATTGTGGATTTGTAAATTTAGAAAGTAAAGACACAGAAGATTTGAACTCATGGTTAAATTTACCTATTAACTATACTTCAAAACTTCTTAATACTCATTCTTATCAAATGTACCTATAATATTTCTTAAAATAAACTATATGGTGGGCCACGAAGGTAACCTCAACACTTTTCAAATCTAGAAAGCATTCAGATTATGTTTTCTAACTATAGTACAATTAAGGAAGAAAACAATAAACAAAAGACAACTAGAAGAATCCCCAAATGTTTGGAAATTAAGTAATACATGTTTATATATCCCATGGGAAAGAAGAAATCACAATGAGAATCTTTAAAATATGTGAATCAAATGAAAGCTAAAATATAACACATCAAAAATTTATAGAATATATCTAAAGCACAGCTCAGAGGAAAATTTATAGAGCTATAAATGCACAAATAAGAAAAGAATAAAAGCTGAAAATAAATGATCTAAGCATCCATCTCAAAGGGAAAAAAAACAGAAAAGTAAACTCAAAAGGTAAAAGGAAAGAAATAAAGAGAAAAGAAGCAAAAAATAATGAAACAAAAGATCAAGAAAGACCAAAGTTGATTTCTTGAAAGATTAATAAGGTTGATAAACTATTCATAGAAATGATGTTTTAAAAAAGAAATCACAAATAAAATAATCGATATTAGATTTAAATCACCTTTTGCCCATATGGGTTAAAAGCTATGAAAATAATCTTTCTACCATAAACAACTAGAAAAGCAGATAAAATGTATGAAACAACTGATTCAGATACTACGCAACAGGCAGCCTAGGACTATGATTCCCAAAAAAGGAAACAAAGGAACCTTAGGTGTGCCTCAGTTTACTGCCTTTAGAAACTTTCCAGACCACAGAGCAGGAAGAGGGAACCTAAACAAAAGCCTGGTGGATCTGCTGAGCTAAGGAGACAGAGACAGACCGGATCTGCTGAGCTAAGGAGACAGAGACAGACCTTCAGGTAGATCAAGGTTACTAGGATTTGCAAAGCATTGTATCAAACAGAAGGAAGTTTGATGGAAAGAGGAATACAGAAATCTGAAGTAGCGTCCCCTAGATCTTCTGATGAGTTCTAATCTATAAATATGTGAGGTGAAATTCCATGGAACCAGGGAAAAATATACTGGAAAACAGAAAAATTCCTAAACATCACACAGGGGGAGAAATAGAGTTCCCACAAGCCAGGAGACACCTTCTACCAAAGGCATTGCATAGAGTCAAGTATTAACACTGGAACAAAATTAGCCAGAAAAAATGTATCCTAGACTCATCCTAACAAAGCCTAAAAATAAGCCTTGATATTGGTAAAGTATAGCAACATGATGAGGTTATCTCATGGCTACATGGGAGTTTATTATACTATTCTCTACTTCAATGAATGCTTAATTTTTCTCCATTTAAAGGTTAAAAAAATTATTTGAACCTTCACTTATATATCTGTTATTTGAAACTCACCATAAAAATCACAGTGGCCAGTTTTTCAGTCCAATCCATATAAATCTATTCAGAAATTACCTGAAACCTTATACAAATACACCCACCAGCAACAACGCTATTTTGGGGGGAAAAATATAAACATTCTGAATTTTAACTAAGACAAATTAAGCAAATAAGTATTTTTCAGCTTTATTTACTGACCCTCATCTGTCTTAGAGAAATCTGTTCAGATCAGCATAGGTGTCAAATGTTCTAAAATGTAAAACAAGGGTCAACTGTCCTTACCAGAGGCAGAGGCTCAAGCCTCTACTTGCTGTGTAGATCAAGTGTTTGTAAAGAGGGGTTGTTTGTATATTCCTAATATGGAATTCTAGTTATATTGCTCAATTGAATAATATATCTTATCAAAATGCCAGAAACATTTATTTGGACCTATAACTCATATCAAGTTTTACTATTGAGCTATCAGAATGCAAAGCTGGTAAATAAAAATCAAAACCAATCTCCCCTTTACTATAATAGTTAATGCTCCAAAATATGTATAATAATATGCTTGTTTAGTATATGTCTCATTTAGCGACGTGATAGGGCATAACACTTTCCCCTATTATTACCAAGGATCATCTATGTGCTAAGAAGCATGCAAGCTATATTTATGTACTTTATCTCACTCAATTCTCCAGTTTTAAACAAATAGCTGTTGTTATCATCCCTTTTGGTGTTTTGGATATTTTTTTCCTGTTGGGGCACAGCTGTTTTGTTTTGTTTTTACTTTGAGAAAACTGGACTCTTAAAAGTTCAGAGGTCACAGAGTCAACGAGTGATAACACTGAAATCGAATCTCAGGTTTGTCCACATCCTTTCAACTATGACATACTGCCAATGAGATCTGATTGCAGTATCATTTTCAAATAAAATCTATAAAACAAAGATTTACACAGACTCATTTCTAAAATATTATCAAAAGATTTAACCCTATCTTATCACAAGTAGATCCATTTAACTAAATATTTTGGAACTCATGGTATCAACCTTACAAATTCCCAATCATCATCTCTGGTCTCCCCATTTTTAAGAAAAGATATTAAGGGTAGAATTGGGAAGAATGGGAAAAAAGCAAAAGAGAAACACAGAAAGACAGTGCCTCCCCACTAAAAAAGCATATAACCCACCCACTATGCCAAAGGTTAAGTCATTTAGTCAAGTTCAAAGATCTTCAAAGACTTCTTAGATCCAGATAAGCCCATATGTTACCAAAATTCTGTGAAAAAGCTATTGCTTTCCAATCTGCTTCTCATGTTTAAGATACAGAACACACAGATGCTTGGCATCACTCATCAGTCTTCCTAAATTTTCACACCAGATAATCAAGGTCCACCAATAACTTTCCTATCTAAAAATCCTAGAAATGTCTTTATTCCATCAGTGCCTGGTTCCCTTGTTAAATCAGAAAGTAACCATAAAAGACCATTCAGTTACTGTACAATAAGTGTTAATTTGCTAATTTCTTCACAGGTAATCAATTAAAATGTAAAATATTGGATAAAACTAGTTGCACTAAATTTAACAGCTGCTCCATAAGCATAATTAGTTTCACAAGGGCCATATGTATTCTGAACAGAGACAGAGTTGAAACAAATAGACAGATTTTAAACAAGTTTGAGAAAATCTGCATTTAATTAGCAGGTGGGCACTACAACTGCATAACATTTTTATACATTTATATTTATGAAGTGACAGAAGATCTAAAGGCTTTTTAAAACGGCGTTTATTGTTTGAATGGGAACTGTTTTGCTGCATGCTAAAGTGATTTAAGTCCTTATAGCTCTGCTTTGAAAAAAAATCATAAATGGTGAAAGAAAACATGTGGAAAACTGTAAAACTAGAAAGAATTCTCGACAAAAAACAGATACACATACCATAACTAAAAGGAACTACACTTAATTAAATGTACACTACATCTGGAATATCAGCCTAATAAAATGTGAAACTATTAATTTTCATTGTTCTAAAGGAAATGAGGTCAGTGTCATTTAATAATTCCTCCAATTACATTGGGCTAACTCATTGGACTATATGTTCTGGACACCATCTAATCTTAAAATGCTATATACTTTACATTATCCTTAAGTTAAACTTTTAAATAAAGGCATTTAAATTACAAAGGGGTAAAATAATAAAATCAGCAAATGAATTTTTCTAGCAGCTGGTAGCTACTAGTATTATATTTAAAACTTTATGGCTTTGGATGAGATTTTTCATGGACACTCATAAGTCTGAGTACACATTTGTTAGTTCTTATTAACACTGAAATCATTACTTTAAATATAGGAGTAGAATGCATAATTTTTAAAAGCAAAATGATGTTTACGCCACCAATAATTTCATTAGTTGGCTATATTTATTATTAGTAGTTTTTAAATGTATGAAAAACAATAGGGCTTTTGAGGGCAAAATGCTTTATGGACTCTAAGGAGCAATAATATTTTTTGTAAAAGAAAATGACGATTTTCCAAAATAAAACTGGATAATGAAGCAAATTCCTGCATTGTCCGTCTCTGCAGTGGAGAGTTAGAGAGAAGTCCTTATCAAGTAAGTAAACCAGTACCTTAAAAGTTAACTGTTTTCTCACCTAGCCAAATAAAGAGTGTGAAGCCTCCCATTTAGGTATCAAAGACACTGCACTTCAAAATTTCTTCAAATAGTAAAGTCCATATGCACAAACAAATTTAAATTATTAAACATTAATCTTGATTCTGGTAGCTTATTTTTGGAATTTAAGAAGTATCAACATGTTTTCCAATGTGCAAAATCTAAATCTGTATATGAACATTTTTAAGTATTTATGGAATCCATGCATCAAAAAAAGATTTAAAACAACAAATATGATTGTAAAATCAAACTCTGAAAACTATGTGCTTTGTAATCAACATTAATAAATACTTTATATTAAAAAATAAAACAAAAATACAGATTACTGTCCCTCAAAATAATTAAAAGTTTTTATATTAAACTTTGCCTTTACAGTTTATTCATATGAAATAGAAACTTATTGGGACAAAATATTAATATCTCTTAATTATAGCAAATTTTATTATTCTAAAGCTAAAAGAAAAACTTAAGATACTTGACAGCTTTATTTACTAAGAAGCATCCTTAAACATTATAAAGCTACAAGTAACTTGCTGAATGATTTCACACAACTACATAAAACATCACTTAAACGGACACACCTAATAGTTTACCAAATACATTGTTATCTGCTTGCCTTTAAATTAGACTTCCAACTCCCTTGTTTTATACTTTTCTTCCAAATCTGGTAACAAGTTCTAAATTGTTTATGTCATTATTTTAATTGCCAAAAAAAAGGCTTTAATGGTAATGAAAGAATCTGAAAAAGCAAGATGCCTTAGGCATGAAACATCTCAATGGTCACCATATTTCATAAATGAGAAACAGAACTCAGGTACACCCTGCATTATTGTGTATTGTACTGCATTGTGTTATATGCTCAGGTACAAGAGGAAAAAATACTTGAAATTGAAACACACATTAGTATATTTCTTGATTTGGTGTGAGTGCTTCAAAAATAATTCTAGGTTTTTTTTTTTTTTCATAAACCATATAATAGAAAGCAGAAGAGATTTTAAAAAGAGACAGAGATCTTTGAGGTTTTGTTCCATGATGCAAGAAGAAACAAAGGCAAGCTAGTGATGAATAAGAAAGCTTAGTTAACTGAAAAATCAAAAATTATACTTTTTCTTAGTTTTCTCCATGGATCTTTATCTTGCATATTTCCAGCATGATTTAATAAAGATATTCCTAAATTCAAGTTCAAGATTCGGTATAAATAATTGATTTTATACTACTGGAAACAACACAAAGAAGAAAGTAAACTTAAAAGTGAAACCCCACCCCAATAACACCTAGCATGTATGGATTTTTATCAACAGTAAAACCAAACAGCAATCTTTTTTATCTAATTTAAAGATGGTATCACTTTGTCACCCAATCTGGAATGCAGTACCATGATCACTGCAGCTTCAAACTACAGGGCTCAAGCAATCCTCCCCCATCAGCCCCCTGAGTAGCTAGGACTACAGGTGCATGCCACCATGCCCAATTAATTTTTTATTTTTGGAGAGATGGAGTCTAACTATGCTGCCTGTGTTGGTCTTGAACTCCTGGTCTCAAGCAATTCTCCTTCCTCAGCCTCCCAACATGCTGGGATTACAGGTATGAGCCATCAAACCCAACTGAAAAGGAATCTTTAGGCTCATATTCAAACTTACAAATTATTATTTTACTTTTTATTTTTATAACTCCTTTTTTTAGAGGTCTTTCCTAAAAAATGGTTTCAATATATAATCATGTCTATTTCCAGCTGATATTTTACTTTTCAAGCAAAAACATAACTTCTTAACTAAATCAATTTACACTGAATAACCTATAAATTCACTAGAAGATCAACCCACACAAACAATACAAAGGCACTTCTTTTTTTAAACAATCACTCATTTCCATTTTTACTACTGAGTAAAGGAAAAAGAGGCTATTAAAAAAAACTTTAAAGTGTCATTTTAGTTGAACTTAGCATTGAAAAAATAATTAAATTAAAATTCAATCTATTATCTTAAAAATAATCAAAACCATTTTATTTTCCTGAAAAGTATTTTAAAATCCTCAAACTATCACCTGGAGTTTTCCTTATGGATAATTTAAATAGAAGGTAAGTTTATTTTCTTACCTTTATCTGGACCAATAACATTAATTAACTTATTTATCTTTATCTGCATTACTAGCAGATTTGTGGAAAGAATTAGAAAGGGGAAGGAAAATATTGGAAGGAGTGACAATTGGCAAATTCATACAGAAGGAAAATACAGAATAAAATTTAAAATTAGATACTGGAAAAAAATAAAATAAAATTAGACCTTAGAAACTATCAAATCAGAATAGTTTGGGGCCAGATAGTACTTTATAGAATAACTGTACAGCTCAGTACCATATCATAATTAGTATTCATAAAGGTCCCAAGTAATTAGCAAAAACAGAATACAACTGGAATTAAACTTCCTTTTAAAAAAACTGCTACACATGAGAAATAAAAGTTGGAATCTACCCTTGAGAGAAGAATAGTACTTAAAACGTATCAGAACAAAGGAATAATAATTATTTTATTTGAACCATTCTTTCCTTCTTTCCTTAAACACAAAGCACTCAGTCTGGGCAAAAAAGGCTTAAAAGAAAAAAGATTTCAACACAAACTCTCAAAGTATTTTCCAGTAACACTTAGCCTACAGAATTAACTCTGAGAGTTTAAGGAAACCTAAGGCTGCCCTAAGTCTATGTTTGGGCCTGAGTAAGCCAAAGAGCCCAGAACGCCAAGAACTAAGACATACGGATGTGTTGAAATCCTTGAAAGTTCTGCCAGGCCAGTGAATTACAAAGGTATTTAAAGTAAAATTTATAATCTGGGGCCCACTCATAAGCCAATGTGAACTCCAGTTAGGGAGTTTCTCTATCACCTAAGAAAAAGTATTTATAAAATCAGCTTGTTCATTAAATGTCACTTACATGTTTCACATTATGAATTTAATAAATGATTTGTAATTAACTTGAAAAATTTAGAAGGGAAACACATCAGACATCTTCCTGCCTTTTGGCCTTTGCACAGGCTCTTCCCATCATCTTAACACACTTCCCCAGACATCTAAGATTCCCTTATCTCCTTCATATCTTTGCCTAAATGTCTTCTTTTCATTAAGTTCAGTTCTATCCTGTTAAATACTGAAACCTGCCCTCTCTCCCAACCTCCAGAACTCCCAATGCTCCATAACTTGTTCTATATTTCTTTTTCCCATTGTACTAGACCCAACATACTATATAATTTATTTATTATATTTGTTGTTCATTGACTGTTCTCCTTGTTAGAATGTAAGCTCTACAAGGGCAGTTTCTTTTACTAATAATATTCCAGGTGCCTAGAATTGTGCCTTCACAAAAAAAAGCACTAAAATATTTGTTAAGAATAAATAAACAAATAAATTCATGTACTACTTTCTCAATTTGTGTCCTCTCTTCTAAAATCTGCACAATTATTTAATATTTTTCTTAATAAACTCACCTAAATATTTATCTGATTTTTTACATGTACCCAAATTATCCTAATATTAGAAATTACTGTCATTTTCTCCCCTTCCCAATACAATAGAATACATACAACTAACAGATAAGTTACAATCAGACTATAAGGTATTTTTGTTAAAATTTACATTGCTTTGTATTTCTCACACTATGATAATAACATCTAAGAAAACTCATAAAGGAAATTTATATAAAATGAACTATTTTTATCACTAATTTTCCAACAAAAAGCATACACATATTCTGAATTTTATGCAAAGGGAATGCGAAAGTAATCTAGTCCACAAAGGGTCATAATTTGAAGGATTTTCTTAACTCTGGGATAAATGCCATCACACCCTCCCAAATACAGACACTTTTCCAGGTGATAGATATTTCTCTCATGTGTCCAGAACTCCACGTCTAAGCCAAGTCTATATTATGAACATCCAAAAAGGATCCTTAGCATGCCACATTTGCCAAATTCATTCTGTTCCCTTGTCCTCAGAGCCCTAATTAACATCTAGTGCTAGTACAGTTCAAGAAAAAGATTTCATAAATTTTCAGGAACAGAAACAGTTCTGCTGATCATCTAGTTCAATGATTCTCATCCCTAGCCATGTATCAGTCACCTGGGGAGCTTTTAAAACTGTACATAGGGCCAGAGGCGGCGGCTCACGCCTGTAATCCCAGCACTTTGGGAGGCCGAGGCGGGCAGATCACAAGGTCAGGAGTTTGAGATCAGCCTGGCCAACATAGTGAAACCCCGTCTCTACTACAAATACAAAAAATTAGCTGGGCATGGTGGTAGGTGCCTGTAATCCCAGCTACTTGGGAGGCTGAAGCAGGAGAACTGCTTGAACCTGGGATACGGAGGTTGCAGTGAGCCGAGATGGCGCCACTGCACTCCAGCCTGGGTGACAGCGCGAGACTCCATCTCAAAAAAAAAAAAAAAAAAAAAAACCACCTCGACCTAAACCTTATACTCTACAATAATTAAATCAAAATGAATCACACACTTCAAGATAAAATAAAAACTATGAAAGTTCTAGAAAGAAAAACATATGAGAAAAAGCTTTCAAATCTAGTATTTGGCAAAGAGTTCTTGGATTTGACTCCAAAAGCATAGATCTGATACCATAAAAGGAAGAACTGATAAAACTGGACTTCACCAAAATTTAAAACTTTTGATATGTAAAAGACTCTGTGAAGAGGATGAAAAGATAAGCTAAAGACTAGGAGAAAATATTTTTTAAGTAAAGAACTCTCAAACCTGAATAGTAAAAACAACAACAACAAAAAAAACCTATTCAATTAGAAAAAAAGTACAAAACAAGTTAACAGATATTTCACCAAAGAGGATATACAGATAGCAAATAAGTATATGAAAAGTTGTTCAGCATCATTAACCACTAGAGAAATGCAAATTAAAATGACAATGAGATATCATTATTCAACTATCAGATCAGCTAAAATGAAAACAGCAATGTCAAACATTGGTGGACACAGAGAAACTGGATAGCTCATATAGTGCTACTGGGAATTTAAAACAATACAGCAACTCTGCAAAATAGTTTGGCAGTGTATTACAAAATGAAACATGTAACTGCTATGACTCAGCAAGAGTACACTTGGGCATTTATTCCAAAGAAATGAAAATAATATGTTCACACAAAAACCTATCATGAATTATCACAGTAACTTTTCTTATAACAGCCAAAACTGAAAAAAACACTTGCAATGGACGAATAGTTAAACAAACTGAGGTACATCCATACCGTGAGATACTACTTAGCAATAAGAAGAACAAGTTACTGATATACACAACAACACAGATAAATCTCCAGGGGGTTATGGTGAGCGAAAAAAGCCAATCTCAAAGGTTACATACTATACAATTCCATTGACAAAACGTTCTTAAATGACAAAAATTATGAAAAATAACAGATTACTGGTTGCCTAATTTTTTCTTTCAAAGGGGGTCCAAAGGCAAAAGAAAAGTGAGTTTGCCAAAATAGGGCAATATGAGGGATTCCTGGGGTAATACTCTCTATCTTAGCTGTTATCAATGTCAACATTCTGGTTGTGATACCGTATTACAGTTTCACAGAATATTATCATCAGGGAAACAGGACAAAGAGTATATAGGATCTCTCTGTATTATTTCATCTACCTGCATGTGAATCCACAACTATCTCAAACAAAAAGTTAAAAATATACAAATACATTATTCTCAAGGTACTGGCCAATGCAACTAGACAAGATAAACAATAAGATGTATAAGAAATGGAAATAAAACAATTTTTATTTGCAGATAGTAGTACACTTAGAAAATCCCAGAGGGGGGAAAATTGATAATATTGACTCAAACCATAAAAGAATTCAGCAAGCTTAGCAAAATATAAAACTAATATTAAAAAAAAGCACAAATAACCAGTAAGTAAATATAACAAATGACAAAATCCCATTTACAACAACAACTTAAAAATAAAACATTTAGGAATAAACAAAAAAAAGTTCAAAACCTAACTTTATAGAAACTGTAAAACACCCTGAAACAAACAGAAGCAAACTGGAACAAATAGAAAGATACCCCTTCTCATTGGTTAGTCGTTCTCAACTTCATCAAGGTACCAGGTTTCAATTCACAAACTTAATGTAATCCCAATAAAAATTCCAATGAGCATGTCTACAGAGCTAGAAAAGTTCAACTTAGAATTCATACAGAAAAATAAACATCCAAGAATACCCAGAAAAACAGTGGAAATCAAAGAATTCTCAAGAGCAAAAATTAATGATTAGAAAACAAACAAGAGAAAATAAACAGCTTTTTGGTCAATAAGCCCAAAAGTTGATATACTGAAAAGAACTTAAAAATTGATAAATCCCTGATGAGATTAATCAGGAAAGATAGGAGATTAAAATAGCTTTAACAGGAGCCGGGAGCAGTGGCTCATGCCTGTAATCCCAGCACTTTGGGAGGCCGAGGATGGCAGATCACTTGAGGTCAGAGATCAAGATCAGTCTGGCCAACATGGTGAAACCCCATCTCTACCAAAAAATACAAAAATTAGGTGGGCATGGTGGCATGCACCTATAGTCCCAGTTACTCGGGAGGCAGAGGTGGGATAAAAGTTTGAACCTGGCGAGGCGGAAGTTGCAGTGAGCTGAGATCCTGAGATCCTGCCACAGCACTCCAGCCTGGGCAACAGAGTGAGACCTTGTGTTAAAACAAAAAACAAACGAACAAACAAAACCAAAACAACAACAGGAATGAAAACAGAAGATTCAAATAACTATTAAAAGACAACAGTCTACAGATAACAAAAAGATAAGTAGGTGCTAAAAACAATATCCTGCTAATAAATTTGAAAAAGTAAATTGACAAACTCCTATCTGACACACATAAAAATAGAAAATTTTGTCTCAATTCTCTCCATGCTAATTTGTAGTCTATGAAATCCCAACAAATCACATTTTTTGTTTTAGAAAGTCAAGATAATTCTAAAAATTATATTGATATTAAATATTGATATAAAATTATATTGCAAACAGCCCAAATCAGTCAATATATTCTAAGTTCTAGGGTACATGTGGACAACGTGCAGGTTTGTTACATACATATACATGTGCCATATTGGTTTGCTGTACTCATTAACTCATCATTTACATTAGGTATTTCTCCTAATGCTATCCCTCTCCCAGCCCCCCACAACCCGATAGGCTCCAGTGTGTGATGTTCCCTGCCCTGTGTCAAATTGTTCTCATTGTTCAATTCCCACCTATGAGTGAGAACATGCGGTGTTTGCTTTTCTGTCCTTGTGATAGTTTGCTCAGAATGATGGTTTCCAGCTTCATCCATGTCCCTGCAAAGGACGTGAACTCATCCTTTTTTATGGCTGCATAGTATTCAATAGTGTATTTGTGCCACATTTTCTTAATCCAGTCTATCACTGATGGACATTTGGGTTAGTTCCAAGTCTTTGCTATTGTGAATAGTGCCACAATAAACATACGTGTGCGTGTGTTTTAATAGTAGCATGATTTATAATCCTTTGGGTATATACCCAGTAATGAGATTGCTGGGTCAAATGGTATTTCTAGTTCTAGATCCTTGAGGAATCACCACACTGTCTTCCACAATGGCTGAACTAATTTGCACTCCCACCAACAGTGTAAAAGCGTTCCTGTTTCTCCACATCCTCTCCAGCATCTGTTGTTTCCTGACTTTTTAATTATCGCCATTCTAACTGATGTGAGATGGTATCTCATTGTGGTTTTGATTTGCATTTCTCTGATGACTAGTAATGATGAGCATTTTTTCATGTTTCTGTTGGCTGCATAAATGTCTTCTTTAGAGAAGTGTCTGTTCATATTATTTGCCCACTTTTGGATGGGGTTTTTTTTTTTTCTTGTAAATTTGTTTAAGTTCTTTGTAAATTCTGGATATTAGCCCTTTGTCAGATGGGTAGATTGCAAAAATTTTCTCCCATTCTGTAGGTTGCCTGCTCACTCTGATGGTACTTTCTTTTGCCATGCAGAAGCTCTTTAGCTTAATTAGATCCCATTTGTCTATTTTGGTTTTTGTTGCCATTGCTTTTGGTGTTTCGGTCATGAAGTCTTCGATCATGCCTATGTCCTGAATGGTATTGCCTAGGTTTTCTTCTAAGGTTTTTATGGTTTTAGGTCTAACATTTAAGTCTCTAATCCATCCTGAATTAATGTTTATATAAGGTGTAAGGAAGGGATCCAGTTTCAGCTTTCTACATATGGCTAGCCAGTTTTCCCAGCACCATTTACTAAATAGGGAATCCTTTCCCCTTGTATTTGTCAGGTTTGTCAAAGATCAAATGGTTGTAGATATGTGGTGTTATTTCTGAGGCCTCAGTTCTGTTCCATTGGTCTGTACCTCTGTTTTGGTACCAGTACCATGCTGTTTTGGTTACTGTAGCCTTGTAGTATAGTTTAAAGTCAGGTAGTATGATGCCTTCAGCTTTGTTCTTTTTGCTTAGGATAGTCTTGGTAACGCAGACTCTTTTGTAGTTCCATATGAACTTTAAAGTAGTTTTTTCCAATTCTGTGAAGAAACTCATTGGTAGCTTGATGGGGATGGCACTGAATCTATAAATTACCTTGGGCAGTATGGCCATTTTCACGATATTGATTCCTCCTATCCATGAGCATGGAATGTTCTTCCATTTGTTTGTGTTCTCTTTTATTTCATTGAGCAGTGGTTTGTAGTTCTCCTTGAAGAGGTCCTTCACATCCCTTGTAATCTGGATTCCTAGGTATTTTATTATCTTTGTAGCAATTGTGAATGGGAATTCACTCATGATTTGGCTCTCTGTCTGTTATTGGTGTAGACAAGAGCTTAAATGACCTGATGGAGCTGAAAACCATGGCACGAGAACCTCGTGACGCATGCATAAGTTTCAATAGCTGATTCAATCAAGTGGAAGAAAGGGTATCATTGATTGAAGATCAAATGAATGAAATAAAGCAAGAAGACAAGTTTAGAGAAAAAAGAGTGAAAAGAAATGAACAAAGCCTCCAAGAAATATGGGACTATGTGAAAAGATCAAATCTGCATTTGATTGGTGTGCCAACATATTCTTATAAAAAAGAACTAGATAGAAGAATTTCCCTTATATGAGACTTAATTTAAGCAACAGTAATTAACTAGGGCAATGTGGAATTGGTGTAAGGATAAACAGATCAATAAAAGACATAGAGAATCCATATGAATCAACCATATATGGGCGCTTGATTTAGGACAATGATAGCCCTAGAGGACAGCGAAAAAAAGGAAGGTCTTTTCAATAAGTAGTAATGGGTCAACTGGATGACCATCAAAAAAAAAATTATACTATAAGCACCACACATGAAAATAAATACCAGATTTAAGTATTAAAGATACAATGATGGAGTTTCTAAGAGATTTTCTTCAAGATCTTGGAAGAGACTGCAATTTATTTTAAAAAACACGAAAGTACTAACCACAAAGGAAAGGCTGCTACATTAAAATTAAAGTCTTATGCATTAAGTGACACCATCATTAGAGTAAAAAGGTAAGCCAGAGAACGAAAGAAGATATTTGAAATAATATCAACAAAAGGCTTATAACCAGAATATATGAAAAAAAAACCCTTAAAAACTGCCAGAAACCCCAAGTAACCAATTGCCTAATATAAAAATAGATGAGACTAAACAAGCACTTCATAAGAGATTATCCACATGGCCAACTAAAACATGAAAATGTGTTCAACTTCATTAATCACCAGGGGAATAAAATTAAAACCCAAAGGGATAGTACCATACACCCATCAGAATAGCTAAAGCCTAATTAATTGACAATAGCAAATGTTGGCAGAGATGTAGAGCACAGAGAACTCTCATATACCAATGGTAGCGATTTAAATGAGTATAAACCAGTTGGACATACACATATTCTATAATCCAGCAATTTCATTCCAAAGTATATACACAAAAGAAATGAATGCACATAGGCAAAGGACACATGTAGCAAAAAGGTTTTAGTACCATTCTTTGTAATACCAAAATGGATATAATCTAGATATCCATTGTTAAAGTAGATAAATTGTGGTATGTTTACATTATGGAATATTGTACAATGATGAATGAGAGCTACATGAAACAACATAAATAAAACTCATGAAGAAAGTTGAGCAAAATAAGCCAGATGTAAAGGATTACACACTACATGAGTGCCTTTATGTAAAGTTCAAAAACGCCAAAACTTCTAAATGGATTTAGAAGTCAGTATAATATTATCTTTGGTGAAGTGGGAGATAATAATGATTGTGAGGGGTATGAGCAGGGGTTCAAGGGTATTCTTAACATTCTATTTCTTGACCTCAGTAGTATTTACACAAAAATGTTAATTCTATAATACAGTAATTCATTGAGCTGAACATTTGTCACTTCTACATTTTTATCCATTATTGGTTACTTGAATTAAAAGTTTTAAATAAATAAATTTATTTAGCTTACTTATTGGTTTGGGACTCGTCTCTCTAGAAAACTTTCCTAGGTATTAGACTCTATTTAATTTTGAAAGCTCAACTCATTAAAAAATAATTCAACCATTCATTAAGCACACTTATCAAATGCCAAGCATTAAGGCAGGTCTTCGAGTGGCTACAATCCCAATGGGGAGACAAAATGTATTATCTTGAATCTTTTTTTTTAAATAACTTTGTTGAGATATATTTTACAAACCATAAAAGTCATCCATTTTATATGTAAAACTCAATGACTTTTTAGTAAATTTACCAAGTTGTATGACCACAATAAATCAACTTACAAGCATTTTCATCACCCAGAGAAAATCTCTCATATTCATATACTATTAATTCCATCCCCCACCCCAACCCTAGGCAATCATTAATCTATTTTTTCTTCATAGACTTTTTTTTTCCTAAATATCATATAAATAGAATGGTACAGTATGTGATTTCTTGAACTTGGCTTCTTTCACTTCTCATAATTTTTCAAGTCCATTCATGTCATAGCATTCATCAGTGGTTTGTTCGTTTTAATGCTGAATAATATTACATGGTAGAAATATACCACATTTTGTTTATTCGTTCATCAGTTGATGAGCATTTGTTTCCACCTTTAGGCTATTATAAATAATGGTGCTGAAAATATTCATGTGCAAGTCTTTGTGTGGATAAATGTTTTCATATATTTCTCGAGTAGACAGCTAACAGTGGAATTGCTGGTTCATACAGTAAATTTTTGTTTGACTTTCTTGGTCAATTCTTAATGTATATTTTGTGATATATACACACATATCTATACATAAAATCTGAGTAGAAAGCAAAAAATTGGGGAAGGCTTTACAGACAATACAAGACTTGAAGTTAACCTTAACGTATCAGTAAGATTTAGATCTTGATAACAATGAAGTGTGCTTTTATTAAAAATAAATACATTTCAAATTCGTTTTAAATGTAAAGCATGTACCTACTGACTTAGTTAAAAATATCGGATTCTATAGAGCTAGGAAAAGTCAACAGACACTGAAAACTGAGTTATGAGCAAATGGTCTACTGCTCCAGCCCCACCAATTGATGATTGTTTTATAAATATATAAATAATCACAGACCCAGTCTATGTTGAAATATATATAAATATAAGGTATATTTATATACCATACATATAAGGCATATTTATATATATTATAAACAAGGTTAACCTCAAGTCTTATATTCTCTATAAAGCCTATGATTTATAACTGATATGTGTATATGTAAATAATCATAGATATAAATCAGTGGGCAAAAATTTAATTATACAAATCAGTAACTATTATAGATAAATTAGATGGATACATATCAACTGTAAAAACTGAAACAAGGTTATCTTTTAAAAACCCTGATATCCTAAGTCAACATCAAGTTTCTTACAAAGGGGATTTAAAAAAATCTAGTTTCTATGCTAAGCAAATGATTAACACAAATTTGGATGAAAAGTTTTCACAACCAATTACTGATGCAACATTTATTTCATTAGTAAATTGGGCAGAGTCTAAACTTATTTAAATGCTAAGCTCACAGAGTTAAAACAATTAACAATGAATTTTTAAATAAAGACTACTAGCTGCTTCTAATATTAAAAAATAGAGTAAGTAAACATCCTAAAAGACAATGACATGTGAGTAGCCATGTTTAATTTTAGGAACTTTTCAATGAACCAAAAAAACATTCCCTGGTGAAAATGTGAAGAAACACACACTAGCTAACCTTTTTAACCTAGAAGGGTCAACTAAATCAATTGTCACGATGACTCTGCATAAGTTTGGAGGAGAGATGTGCTACTAACATATTTCTTTCCCTTTAATGTTTCAACACAGTATATCAAAGTTGTTCTTTAAAAAATTATCTTCATAATTGTACAGAAATGAAACACTGTTTTCCTTATTCCTGTTCCCAGTTATGCACAAGAGGAAATATATTAATGCATATCTGAGGAGCAAAGCAGAATACATATATGTCAAAAAGAGAAACATTTCATTTAATGGTAAAATTGTGAACAGTTAAAATAATTCTCCTTTACAGTTTCTAGCAGTTTGATTATAATATGTCTGGGCATGGTTTTCTTTCAGTTTATCCCGTTTGGGATTCGCTGTTTCTTAAATCTAAAAATGTATAACTTTATCAAATTTAGAAAATGTTTGGCCATTACTTCTTCACATGTTTTCTACAAAATTCTTTTTTCTTGTTCTGAAACTCTAATTACACACATATAAGAATATATTTTGTTATTGTCTCACATGTTCCCGAGTTTTCTTCCACTGTTTTTAAATTCATTTATCATTGTTCTTCAGATTGAATTATTTCATTTATATATTTTTGTTGTTGTTGTTGTTGAAGCGACAAAGCCTTGCTCTGTTACCCAGGCTGGAGTGCAGTGGGATGATCATGGTTTGCTCATGCCTTGACCTTCCAGGATTCATGTGACCCTTCCACCTTAGCCTCTTGGGTAGCTAGGACTGCAGGCATACACCATGACGCCTGGCTGAATGTTTTTTATTTTTGGTAGATATGAGGTCTGTCTATGGTGTTCAGGCTTGTCTTGAACTCCTGGCCTCAAGCAATCCTCCTGCCTGAGCCTCCCAAAGTGCTGGGATTACAGATGTGAGCCACCAGGCCATTTATCTATCTTCAGGTTTACTCCTTCCTATGTCATCTCAATTCTGATATTGAGCCCATTCTTTGTATTTCTGTTTTAGATATTGTATTTTTCAGTGTCAAAATTTCTACTTGGTTCTCTTTTACAGGTTATATTTCTCTACTAAAAAGTTCTATCTTTCTATTCATTTCAGAAGGGTTTACCTTTACCCTGGACAACATAGCTGAAATAGTTACTTTAAAGTCTTCATCTAATAGTTCCAATATCCAGTTAATCTTGGAGTTGCCATCTGTTGTCTTTTCCCTTAAATATCAGTCACATTTTCCTGCTTATCTGTATGCTAAGTACCTTTGGATTATATAGTGGACCTTTTGATTATCATGTTGTAAGACTGTGTATCCTAGCAAAACGCTCTGTAGAATGTTGATTTTGTTGTTTATTTTAGCAAGCAATTAACCCAGTTTGGTTTAGGTCAAAAGTTCTATCTCACATTCTGTGGGTCGTAGTTCCAATATCAGTTCAGTTTCCAAAGCTTTTGTTATGCTCCTTTGAATCTCTCCACTCACATTCAGTGTAAGGGTGAGTCCAGGTCTTTTGCCAGTCATACACAGAGTAAGAGGATCTCTTTATCTGGTTCTCTCCTTTCTGGGGTTACTCCTAAATTCTGACTTCCAGGAGCAACTTTTCCCAGATCACTGGCAAAAAAGGATGGGTTTTTCTTGGAGTCTGAGCTACCTGTGCCACCATCATGCAGTTCCACATGACTGGTGTGGTTCTTGGGGCAAAAGAGTGAAAGAAAAGAGAGAGGAAAAATGAATAAGAGCTCTACATTCCATATTTGGGGCTGCCTTCAGAGGAGGGTCGGGGGAGAAAAGATGGGAAAAATGAAGAAAAATTTAAAAAAATAATAATAATTGTCCCTACACACTCTAGCTCACAGGATCTCCTTTCCCCATACTCTAGTTAGAAATATGAGGGTTGTCTCTGAGAGTTTTTGCTTCCCTTGCCCACTGTGCAATTCTACAACTGGGACTACTCTGAGTCAAATCCAGGACAGCAAAGAGGAAATAAAAATGAGCAACTCAAGCCTGTAATCCCAGCACTTTGGGAGGCCGAGACGGGCGGATCACGAGGTCAGGAGATCGAGACCATCCTGGCTAACACGATGAAACCCCCTCTCTACTAAAAAAATACAAAAAACTAGCCGGGCGAGATGGCAAGCGCCTGTAGTCCCAGCTACTCGGGAGGCTGAGGCAGGAGAATGGCGTGAACCCGGGAGGCGGAGCTTGCAGTGAGCTGAGATTCGGCCACTGCACTCCAGCCTGGGTGACACAGCGAGACTCCGTCTAAAAAAAAAAAAAAATGAGCAACTCAGTACATACGAGACACTTCTTCAAGTTTTGAGTATCCCCCTCAGTCTACTTACTATGGTTTCCAAGCTGTAAAGTAGTTGCTTTTAGTATTCTGTCCAGCATTTTCAGTAGTAATTAGTGGGGAAAATGGCCAGTGGATTTATTCTATCTTTTCAAGCACCAAAAGTCCAAAGGACTATACAGGTATGCTTTCTTATTTAAACCCTCACATCATTCCAGAAACATATATACTATACAATAAAAACAGTAAAAAGGAGAACAAGGAAGAGCAAAAGCAAAAAGCAAAAAAAAAAAAAAAAAAAAAAGAAAAAAAAAGGGCAGACCAGAAAGAGGTTAATATATAGAAGAAGACATAAGGCCCATATATTTGCTAGAATTAAACAAAAATCTGGCTTCAAGTTTTGCAACAGCTGGCCTCAAAAGAAGCAAGGTCATAATGTGCATAGAATAAAAATAAGCCAGGTGATCAAATTAGGTACAATTAAGCCTGATCTTGATATTTTATTTTATTTTATTATTAGACCATTCAATAAATTTCATGGGGCAATTTCCAGCAACTTCCCTAAATGCCAAGAGATAGTTCCATAAAATCAATTTTAAAGAAGATCAATATAGTAAGCCCAGATAGAAGACTTGGGCTTAAATAAGGGGTTGATTTTAAACTAAAAAAGAAATACATATACTATATATGCTTAAGCATTCCAGAGTAAATATTCTTCTTGGCAAAGTTTTGAAAGGTTCTACATAACAGTAAGATTATATTCTCTGACAAGTACCTAGTGGGCAACTATTTTATGTGGCCACTGTAGTACAGAGACATATATTTTAACAGTCAACCCAGAGAGGGTTAGAAGTACCCTCTTATAGAAACCGAGGATCTCAATAAAAAACACCAAAGTCTGAACAGAACGAATAACCTAACCCATTCATTAGGTAAGCCAAGAGAAGCAGATGGGGCTAGGGCCAAGATTTCTTTCAGGATGCAATTCTGAATTTCTCACAAAGAAAGACAGGCAATCAAAACAAAAAATAAGGCAGCAATAATTGTACTCTAGGAGAAGTTTAAAGAGAATATAATCTGTCAACTGAAGAATGATGAGGTTCATAAATTTGGAAAATAGAAAGAAGAGCTTTATTTCTCATAAAGGGTTTGCAGCATTCCAACAGGCTAGGAGATGTAGCTTCTGGTCAGAAGCCAGAAGCAAACATTTCCAAGGTGGGAAGAGTAAGATTGAGATTTATGCTGAATGAGGTAGCCAAATACACATAATCAGTAAACTATAGCAGGAGTCATTAATATTTGTGAAAGGAGAAACACGCACATGCACAATTCAGTTTCATGCCCATCCCTGGGACTCATGCTCAAAAATGGAAGGGTTAGCATAATGCTCTGAGTTTTCATCCCTCTGATGTCAAAAGGTGAAGCAGAGGACACAAAAACCCTGACTGCACATACTCTGTGGTTGGTGGTCTCTTACTGAAAGAAATGCTAGTTGGTTGTTTTGTGAAAACCACAAAAGGGAAGGGCAGCATCATGCTGATATTAGGGGTGGAGGGAGTCTTTCCAAAGGGCTGGTCTCTATTTAACTCTTAGGGAAGGAAGTCTAATGGCTGTTATTATAGGGAGAGGGAATAACGAGGTGGGTTCAACCTCCCATCTGATCTTGTGAAGGCTGGCACTCACTTTTCAAGGCTTCTCTGGGGTCCCCTTGGCCAAAAGGGGGGTCTGTTCGGTTGGTTGGCAGGCTTAAAATTTCATTTTAATTTCTCAAACCAAAAACAACCTTAGCTGTACAAGAAATCCAATCCAATACCCCAAAATGGTTTTGAGAAACATTAACTATTTGTTATATCCTCCAACATTAATAAAATGGTTACTAGTTCTACAGCCAAGAAACCAAGTACCATTATTATCTAGATAATCCCTGAGGCACTTGTACCAAAAATTATAGCCAAAATTGCAAAAATTATAATCTTAACGAATAGTAACAAAATAAACCCTTCTCAACTATGTCCACCATCTTAATAAAATAGAATTTATAACAAAAACTTTACCAAAGCGTTTTTTTTTTAAATCTATAAATAAAAAGAATGAAAATCACTGAGATGTTTTAATATGTCAAAATGAGAGTGACTAAACAAATCACATGGAAAAACCACTCTTGTTCTCCTATTGATATGTACGCTTCAATGTGACATCAGTTAATTTTTGTTGCATAATAAACTGTCTCAAAACTTTAAACCATAAAACAACATTTATTATTTCACACAATTCTCTAGATCAACTGGAGGTTCATCCAGGCTCAGTGGGCATGACTAATCCTTGTGGTTAGCTGGATCAGCTGAGTCATTTGATGGTGGAGAAGCTAAATGATCAAGGGCAGTAATAGTCAACAAATTTTTCCTTAAAGGGCTAGATAATAAAAATGTTAGGCTTGCAGTGGAGAGCAGGAGGATGAGGTCTCTGTAGCAACTACCCAACACTGCTATTGTAGAGGAAAGCCACAGATAATAAACAAATTAGTGTAGCTGTGTTTCAATAAAATTTTATTTATAAAAACAGACAGTAAAACAGTTAATCTGACTTTGCTAAACCCAGGTCTACGATACCCTCTCTCACTCACAAGTCTGATGGTAGGTAGATTGACTGTTTTTAGGAGACTCAGCTAGAATGTCACGCCTTTGCTCCCTAGTTTCTTGCCTTCAAGGAGGCTAACCAGAGGTTACTGACGTAGTTGTACCACAGCTCCAAAAAACAGCAAGTGAAGCCAAGCCCCAATGTGCATGGCTGTCTTGATTACGTCCATATGCTTGAAGAAATTGAAGTAGACAGGAATCCTAGAGTAACATTTTCCCTCTAGTTATAACTAGCACATATTAATACATCTAATTATTTCCCAGTGTAGTTAAATATACAGATGAAGGCCAACAAAATAACTTAAAATACTGCCCCATTTTTCTAGAACACTGCCCCATTTTCTAGCAACATTTTCATACTTTCTGCACAAACTTATGAAACATAAAAAGGATTTACTTGAGTGAAATATTAACATTTTGCCTATTTAAGTTTAGCAATAAGTGCCTTACAACCACAATTCCCTAAAATAACCATCTAAAGGTAGATTTAGAAAATATAGCTGGGCACAGGGGTTCACGCCTGTAATCCCAGCCCTTTGGGATGCCAAGGTGGGCAGATCACTTGAGCCCAGGAGTTCGAGACCAGCCTAGGCAACATGGTGAAACCCCATTTCTACAAAATATACAATAATTAGCTCGGTGTGGTGGCAGTCCCTGGGGAAGCTGAGGTGGGAGAATCCCTAGAGCCTGAGAGGCAGAGGTTGCAGTGAGCCAAGATCATACCACTGCACTCCAGCTTGGGTGACAGAGTGAGACCCCATCTCAAAAAAGAAAAAAAAAGGGAGAGAGAGAAGAAAATATTCCACCACACAGATAAAACAGATCTTAATCCAAAATCTAAAATTTAAAATCCAATTCACAGCCTCAAAGGATAAAACAATTGTGACAACTTGATCGATGTACAGAATGTATATTTCTGACTACAAAAAAAAGGGAATTGCATCCTAACCACTAAGCTGTTATTTTTCTTTTATTCTAAGCTTTAAAAACAAGACTAGCATTTCCCAATAACCAAAGACAAAAAAAAAAAAAAAAAAAAAAATTTCTATTAAGATACAATCTAAGTTTGGAGAAGTTCAGGTATTTATTGTAATCAAGCAATTCATGTATTAGTTTCATGTTGCCTCTTTCTCTTAAAATATGTGTTCAAAATACTCAAAAGGTATTAACAAAAAGCAAAAGGAAGTTCATAATTCTAGCAGGGAACAAGTTGATTGATTTGAGAGATTAAACAGTTCAATCCATTTGCTTCTAAATTTTGAAACAACAGACTAAAGTCCACAGTAATTAAGTCAGTTCCTAAGAAATACGCACTGCCTGATTGACATTTAAGCCTCCAAATTCTTGAATAATGAAACTGTTAAGGGAACTAAATACACACATCTAGTTTCAATAAAGTTGGCAATACCTTAAAATATTCTGCATAAATAATTTTAACCTTAAGCATTAACATTAAGGAAATGATTAGAACCACATTTTTCATAACAAAAGGGCATAATTGACCGTTATTTTATTAGCCTACAATTTGCCTCACCTCTGTTTTCTTAAACCACTCTAATGGCATATATAGCTTGACAACCTCCCACACATGGTTATGATTATGTGTAACAAGACAACAAGCTCATTGAAAACCTTTACAGATGCTTAGCTAATGGGATGTCACATTAAATCTGATATCATATGATTAAAAAACTTTATATCAATTATATTACAAAGAACGACACACTATTTAAAATTGACATTCAAAGATTTCTAAATTATTTCGATAAAAGCACTACGTTACTAATATACTTATTTAAGAAACTTTTAAAAGTAAATGTAGACATTACACAGCTTATCCCCATCACACAATTTGTCTGTTATCATGTGTCCTTGTGGGGATAGGTGCAAAAAATATGTACAGCTTTCAACATCTTAGATATAGATGCTTCTAACTACAAAACTCTGGTAAATGTCAGAATTGGATTTGACTACTTCTTACTTCCTCTCTTAATGCTTAATGACTAATTCCTTAGAGATGTCCTTAAAAGCCCTAAAATGTTGTCCTTGGGTAGAAACTTTCACCAGCAATCAATCAGGACCAAATTAGATGATTGTGTTGAAATGTACTACACTGTTTAAGCTAATAAATGAATGAAGAAAGGTAGTATATGGAAACATATGCCACTACACTGAAGTTGCTAAAAGGGTTTGTTGGAAGAATATTTTGTTTCCAGTGGAGCAAATATGGAAGAAGAAGAGACAGTGATAAAAGAATACCAAGTCATATGGAAATCCAAATATAGTGACAGACACAATTATTTTACTAATTGCTAATGAATACAGTCAAGTGGCTTCAAAAAGCAAAACTTCGCTTGGACTACTTCAGGTTTTGACCTCTGCACAAGAAAATGCATTTAAACTGAAGCCCACCAAAATTGATTAACGGCGCCAGCCAAGGCCAGCATGTAGTTGAAGCTTTTTCCATCTATCACATGGCCCCAAGGATAGTTAAATGAACCTTAAAATGGCTACAAACAGCTCAATGACTACACAGAGTCCTGCCAATTAGAAATAATTAGGCAGTCATTTTGGTGGTAAGTCTTTTTAAGTGCATACATAACGATGCAATGATGCTTATTAACGATCTCATATGAGCTATGCTCAAACAGCCTGAAATAATTATGCAACTATCACAAAGCCTTGCTCATCTCTGTACTTCACCTTAATGCATTTAAAAATCCACTTCATTACCTCCAGTAATTAATCCTCCATTAATTGCAGGAAAAGCTCAGTTTACCAAGCTTCATTTCTAATTATCTTATAAATAGTTATGGTTCTAATTAATGTGTTCATTAAGATGAATATCTTTCTCAAAGCCATGCTCAGAGCAAAGGTTCCGCTTATTCCCTCAAAAGCCTAACTAGCCATAAGGTGAGGCCATTTTGGTTGCATTTGCTTTTATTTTGGTACACTCAACCTCCTAATTGGCATTTAAAATCTAATTTTGAGAAACTTCAAGAAGGCTATATAGGGAGAAATAGGGACAAAAAGATATTTTCAAACTCTTTTCCAATCAATAATCTTAAAACCTTAATAGCAGAACTTTAGTGCATCTATCTTTTTTTATAAATATTGACTAATATGCTTAAGTACTATATCCAAGTGAATTTAAATTCCATACAAACTTAGCTTTTGTCCCTTCTCTTCGATTAGAAAACAACATAAAATATGCTATTAAAACAAATACATTTAAATTTATATTCAGTTACCTAGCTAAACTGCCACTATAAAACAATTTCTCAATGTAAACTGTCAGTCATTAAAGAGAAAACTTACACATATCCTGGGATCACCTATATTTTGCATCATTTTATAAGCATAGCTACCTATGTGCTTTTTAAAAACAGAAATCTAATTCTGCACCACAAAGTACACAGCACTTAAAGGAAAAAAACACTGGCTATAATTTAAAAGCTAAAATACAATATACAATCATTCTTTTTGTAATCGTAAATATTTTTATAATTTTGTAGAAGCTTAAATAAGTGTATACATAGTTTGAAAGCACAAAAAGTATTCTTAATATTTAAAAATCATTTAATTTTATATGAATAACAAAAACAATTTATTGGGAAAATCAAGTAAAATCTTGTTTTAAAAAAAGAACAGTTATCAGTGTAATAATCCTTGCAGTTAATGATACAGCTATAGTTCGACATATGATAGATGTCTCCTGCTTCTCTGTAATTTGCGTTTGCTCATTAATTTTCCCTCCTTATCTTTTTCCATGTAAGATAAGCCTACAGAAGTTTCATTTATGAATTAAAACAAATATATGTACATTTAACAGGCAAAATTTCAAGAAAGTTTCTTCACAGAATTTATAAGTAAAATTTTGAGCATAAATTCTTCTAGAGTAGACTTTTAAAATATGCTTTACAGAAAACCACTGTGGCTTGTGTTCCCACATTTAAATTTCTGATTATAGAGACAGATTCAATAAAATTTGTTAGAAAAACAGATGAAGACTCATAGTAAGGGAAGATCTCATATCTTTTATAGCAACATTCATTCACTCATTCATTCATTCATTCATTCGTTCATTCATTTATTCTTCTATGTTCTATTTACTTTTCATGGTGCTGAGAATACAGTGCTGAGTAAGACAAGCACTAGGTCTGACATAATGAAATTGAGTCTAATCCTTTTAAAGTACAATGCTCTTGCTAATTTAACAACAACAAAATCACTGCTATAAAGGGTAGCAAAGGTAGAAACAGGTTGATTTTGGCCATAATTATCACTTATTATAACATGGATGTGTATGATGTACTCCCTGACACCCAAAGTGAAAATCTCCTACTATATCCAAAAGATCCTTGAAAAAAAACATCCTCACCCATTCATCTTTGGAATGCTGAACCAAACACAACATGGGTACCAAGCTGTACTGTTATAACAAAAAATGCACGTAATTCAAAGACACATGAATACAAACAGATCTATGAGAACAGTAATTTTGCTGAACCTGTCTTCTAAATTGCAGCCTCCTCAATGACACCTTAGTAGCCCGGAGCAGTGATCAAGTCTTGGCTTTGTAACACCCTAAAATGTCTACAGCAATTTCAACATGGGAATCATTAAATTCTCACCACAAAATATTAACTCACTATCATTTTTTTAAAATGTTACTTCAGGCCACATGAGGTGGCTCACCCCTGTAATCCCAGCATTTTGGGAAGCGGAGGAGGCAGTAGTATCACTTGAAGCCAGGAGTTCTAGACCAGCCTGACCAACATGGTAAAATCCCATCTCTACTAAAAAGATAAAAATTAGCCAACTATGCTGGTGGCGCCTGTAATCCCAGCTACTAGGGAGGTTGAGGCATGAGAATCATTCGAATCCACGAGATGAAGGTTACAGTGACCTGAGATCACGCCACTGTACTCCAGTCTGGGGGTGCAGGGTGAGATTCCATCTCAAAAAAGAAAAAAAAAATTATTTCAAGAGGAAAGGGAAAGGAGAGCAAGCGATAACAAAATAACCCAATATCCAAAAGATTAGAAATTATTCTTCCTTTTTACCTGGAAGAGTTAAGGAACATCATTTCTGTTTCTCCTGAAGAGTTCAAATTTTAGAATACTTAACACCTTTTATACTCTCTTCCTTTTTACTGCCCTACTCCTCCCCACAATCAAATCTAAAGAAATAAAGTCAATGAACACCTTCAGTAATACAACAAAGCTTTCTATAATTAACCTGACTAAGAGCAAAACAATAATGTTGATATCAGCCCCTCAGAGTACGTTCTCTTGTTGGTCAAAACAAATTTCCTCCAGGCCCTGTATCAATATTCTTATCCATATAAATGAACTAGAAGCAATGGTTCCTAACAGGCAATAATATCTGAAAAAAGTAAGCAATGCAAAGGCTTAGATTTTAATAAACTGAGTTAATGAATTTAAATAGTTAATACCCCTCCCAATTTGATTAGGATATAAATTGAGGTCTAAGTAAAAACGGTAATTATCCTAACTACTCCATTGAACGTTAATTATTTACCATTACAGATACTAATGACCAAAAAAAAGGAAACCATTAGATACCATTAACATGCCCTTTCCTCCCCTAGTTATTGAAAAAGATGGAAAGTATATACCAGTAGGCCCGACTAAAAAAGTATATTCTTTGAAAAGACTTCGAGAGCTCAGTAGTGTTAATTGATGTTGTTTAATCTCCAGGTATTTAAGATATAAAAACCTAAACAGTATTTTTCACAGACATGATTTACTTACAGTGTTTTGAGAAGCCACCCAAAACATTAAACAAAAAAGAAAGCTGTTTATCAGCTGTATTTTCTTAAAAGGTTCATCAAGATTTTGGCAGTTTCTATTATTCAGATAAAGTCATTTCTCCCACTCCCACCATAGGCAGAGCTCAGTAAATGGTTATTTCATTACTCCCTATCATGTAGCTAAACACATAAATATATTACATATGGCTTTTGATGATAGCTTTTAAAAATTTTGAGCCTCCCTCTTGCCTTTTTAATTGATGAGATCCTTATTTGATTCATGAATCAATGATCTTTGAGGCATGTTTTTGTTTATAGCCACACATTTTATGTACGTATGTATTTATTTATTTATTTACTTATTTTTGAGACAGGGTCTTCCTTTGTCACTCAAACTGGAGGGCAGTGGCGTGATCTCAGCTCATCATAACCTCTGCCTCCTGGGTTCAAGCGATTCTCCTGCCTCAGCTTCCCAAGTAGCTGGGATAACAGGCATGTGGCACTACTGCCAGCTAATTTTTGTATTTTTAGTAGAGATGGGGTATCACCACATTGGCCAGGCTGGTCTCAAAGCTCCTGACCTCAAATGATCCACCTGCCTCGGCCTCCCAAAGTGCTGGGATTACAGGTGTGAGCCACCACGCCTGGCCCCACACATTTTAAATTAATATTCTTCCTTGCCCTTGACTTTGAGCTTAGACCCATGATTTGCTTTGGCCAATGAAATGTTAGCAGAAGTGACATTTAGCAGAGGACTTAAATTTGCTTAGGAAGTTGAGCTTGTTTTCCTTTTGTCTAAGAAAAACCTGTTTTGAGTAGGGGCTGATCCAAGGAGGATGAAAGAGACAAGAACAGAGTTGATCTCAATACCCAACTTGGAGACAAACCCAAGGAGCCCAACATAGATCAGAAGAGGCCCAGCTGACTCACAGATGTCTCTGTGAGCAATAAATACTTTTTGTGTGTGCCATTGAGTTTTGAAATGGTTTACTATGCAGCATTATTGTGGCAATAGCTGATTAATATAAAGACATTAGCACTAAAGGGTATTCAGGCTCTGAACTAGTCTTCCTGCTCTGCCAAGGGGAAAAAATAGTAAACCTAGTGAACAATAGTGAATAAGTGCAAGAACAACTGTTTGAAAGCAGTAGTAGTGTGAATTTCCAGCTCTAGCCATATAAGAGCAAGTTATTTAACCTCTGTAAGTCTGTTTCTTTGTTAATGAAAGTAACATACAGACTTAGAAAGTTAAGGTGATGCTGACAATCAAATAAAGTAACCTAGGATGATAACATAATTCCACAATTCCTAGCATACAGTAGATGCTAAAAAAAAAAAACTTTAGCTTCAACTGTATTTTTCTTCTTGAAATCAAGTTTTTTTTTTTAGAAAATTTCCCACACACCGTCACAAAATGTTTACTACATGCAAATAAGTAACCCCACTTTTTTTAAGCTAAACTTCAAAGTAAACACCCATTAAAGTAGTTTTAGAGTAGTTATTTTTATATCAGAAAAGAGCCCTTCCCTTTCCCATGGATCTTACTAATCACTTTTCTCCTTCCTGGTGTAAATCTTGAATTTTCATGACAATTTATTTTTCTACAGGAAAAACAGAATTCTGCTTGTTTAATAGGCACAATTCCCCTATCTTTTCCTTTCCGTATTTCTCTATACGTATTCCACCCCTTCCTCAAAAAAGGTAGTAAACAGCTAAGACATCAATACACATTTTCTCCATTTTGGAAGAAAGGGGTAGATTCATCAAATAATACTTATAAAATTTGAGTTATTCAGAAGATGTATTGTACAAATTAAAACTTAGTAGAAATTTATTATAAAATTTTTAATAAGTGAATGGCTTGGGGCATTGAAGATTTCTTTAAAAAACAGAGCCTTCAGGGAAGGTCAGAGATACAGACACAATCATTCATCTTAAAAGACTTCAGGGGATGTTTTAATAACTACCTGTGGCAGGATCTCTCTCATATTCATTATAAAATTCCCAAGGCAGATTTTGCTTTCTCATTCATACTCACAAATATACAAAATGGAGATCCCATCAAATGTAGTGTGAGTAGATAACATTTAAACACCAGTTGTTTTATCAGTGCATTCATTACCACAGCTTGCAATAGAGAGATAAAAGTTTTATAAGACTGAAGTGATCGAACACTCACACACCCACACACACACACACATGCACACCCACACACATGGCATTAAGCAAAGTAACTGAAGCTATGTGATATTACTTTTAAATGCTTGAGCACAAACAAAATCATGACTGAAAAATGACTAGCTCGTAAGTCAAATAATGGTCTCATCAGTAATTTTTTTTTAAATAGAGGGGAGGCTCAAAATTTTTAAAGCCCTCATCAAAAAAAGTTAACCTATGGAGTGATGAAATAATCATTTAGTGAGCTCTATGGGAGTTTTTCTATTCAAAACACTCTCAAAAGCAGTGGCTCTATTTCTACTCCCTTCTATCTACAAAATGTTATTTTCATTTGAGTTCTACTATTCTTCTCCCTGCAAAAACACCCAAAATGCAACCTAACTGGGTTTTCAGGGCTTGAATATGATACTGTCATTTGCCTTCTTTCTCTATGAAATGGTGAGAAATCATAACTCCCACAAAGTTATGCAAACAAAGGAACAAACAAAAAATGAATGTGAAAGCATATTTTGTAAAGTGTAAAGGGCTATACTAATAACATTCCTATAATCATCTTATTGGTTTTCATATTCTTCTGATGACTCTTATTTCAAAAGTCCCTTTGGTGAACAGCCATCACATTCTGCTCTGGAATTCTCTAGGACACTTCCAATTTGTCTCAGTGGCTACTCCTTACTTTCATAGTTTTGCAGCACATCTCAACCACTTATCTAGAACTGGTAAATTGGTTGTGAACTTTTATCCCACATGAATCCTTCCTCTGTATCACTCTAACTTAAGACAGTCAGTCTCTGAACGCTAGCTTCACATACTAGAATCTCAGGCCAGGCCAGCCAAACTAGACTGTTCCTTACTGGACAAGAGAGGGTCTCTAGGCAGTTACTCCTCTATACTCAACATTCTTGGTTGGGAAATAAGAACAAAAAGTAGAAAAGACAGCATCACTTGAAAGGCTTTTGAGGCTATTTTTTTGTGAGGGAAAACATTATTTCTTTTTTATTTTTATTTTTATTTTTTTGAGACAGAGTCTTGCTCTGTTGCCAAGGCTGGAGTGTAGTGGCATGATCACGGCTCACCGCAACCTCTACCTCCCAGGTTCAAGCAATTCTCCTGCCTCGGCCTCCCGAGTAGCTGGGATTACAGGCACAGGCCACCAGGCCTGGCAATTTTTGTATTTTTAGTGGAGATAGGGTTTCACCATGTTGGCCAGGCTGGTCTCAAACTCCTGACCTCAAGTGATCCACCTGCCTCAGCCTCCCAAAGTGCTGGGATTACAGGCATGAGCCACTATGCCCAGCCAACAGTCCTATTTCTAAAGAGACAAAAAATACTCTAAGGCTCTGAGAAATTCTCATCCATGTTTGTTTCTCATTTCCAGAGTTTTGCTACCCCACAGTGAAGGTGGGGAAAAAGACAATTTCAGGTAGACTACTCCAAGACAGAAAAAAATTGTGGTAGAAGAAATGCAGATAGTTCGCTGTCATAGATAAACTTGTTAGAAATGTTTAAAATAAATACCAAATAGAATATGATTTTTAAAAATATATAATCTCCCTCAGTATACACACAGTAATAGTTCCACAACTGCCAGTGCATGACCAAATCCGCACATACTCGAGTCCCACAGTCAGCCCTGACACATCTACATATACGAAGTCAGCCCTCCATATACTGTGTTTTCCATCCATGTTTGAAGAAAAACTGTTATAAGTGAACTCACATAGCTCAAACCCATGTTGTTCAAGAGTCAACTGTGTTTGAAGGCACAGCTGTAGATTTATGCACCAAGTATTAGTTAACTGCTACATGGAAAGCAAAAGTAAGATTACATATAGCACTTCATCAAGGTTCTGAATCTGTACATATTTCAAAACTCATTAATTGAACATACTATTCATAAATATTCTACAAATTAATATTTCTGGAAGCTTGTTTGAACCTGTCAGAAAATAAGCTTTTGCCTTATTTTTGTGTAAACAGTAACAGTTAAAAAAAAAAATCTGTAAAACCAAAGCAACAGTAATCCAAAAGGGATTGCCACTTGCTTTTTCTTTTTTTTTTTTTTTTGAGATGGAGTTTTGCTCTTGTCGCCCAGGGTGGGGTGCAATGGTGCGATCTCAGCTTGTCACAACCCCCACCTCCAGGGTTCAAGCGATTCTCCTGCCTCAGCCTTCCAAGTAGCTGGGATTACAGGCATGTGCCACCATCCCTGACTAATTTTGTATTTTTAGCAGAGATGGGGTTTCTCCATGTTGGTGAGGCTGGTCTCAAACTCCCGACCTCAGGTGATCCGCCCACCTTGGCCTCCCAAAGTGCTGGGATTACAGGCGTGAGTCACCGCGCCCGGCCACCACTTGTTCTTAACTGTTCCTCAAGTAGTGAGAAAGACAATCTACAGAGCAGTTATGACCTTGCCAGAACCTCAGGGTCTCTGAACAGAAAGATCTATTCTGATCCAATCCAGTTCTCCCTCTGATAAGACTGATCAGAAGGCAGGGATTACTCTACAAACACCAAAGACATTTAACTGTCATAATCCCAAACTCTGAATCATGATCTCAGAAGAGGGCTTTGGCCAGATATTCCTATGTTTTTCTTCAAAAATCCTAGTTCCACTCTCTTTGCTGTGAGTCCTCGACACAGTTGTAAGACTCAGTTTCCTCATCAGGAAATAATGATTCTAAACCTATCCCACTGAACTGCCGTAAGGATTAAATAAAAAGAATACATGTTAAACATCCTATATCAATTCCTGGCCCTTAGTACGTACTAGATTAATCACTGGCATGTATTGTTGTTATTATTATTATAATTCAATGTTAATAAAGTTTTAGTTTATCCAGTATTTCTTCACTTTTACAACTCTGCTGGATTCCTCATAAAGTTGCAACAATAACAGAGAAAAGCTAGAGACATCTAACCCTTTTTAAAAGTGCTGTTTGCTAAATAAGGTACACGCATATCTCTTTTTATTGTACTTTGCTTTATTGCACTTTGCAGATAATGTGACTTTTACAAATTGAAGGTTTGTGGCAACCCTGAGTCAAACAAGTCTATTGGTGCCACTTTTCCAACAGCATGTGCTCACTTAGTGTCTCTGTGTCACGTTTTGGTTAGTCTCACAACACTTCAAACTTTTTCATTATTATTATATCTATTATAGTGCTCTGTGACCAGTGATTTCCAATGTTACTACTATAATTATTTTCAGCTGCCAAGAACTGCATCCATATAAGACAGTGAACTTAAACAGATGTGTGTGTTCTGAGTGCTCCCCCAATCAACTGTCCCCCAGTCTCTCTTTCTCTCCTTGGGCCTCCCTATTCTCTGGGACACAATGATATTGAAATTTAGGCCAGTTAATAACCCTTCAATGGTCTCTAAGTATTCAAGTGAAAAGAACAGTCATACATCTCTCACTTTAAATCAAAAGCTAGAAATGATTAAGCTTTGCAAGGAAGGCATATCATAACCCAAAAAAGACCAAGAGCTAGGCCTCTTGCACTGAAGAGTTAGCTAACTTATTAATGCAAAGGAAAAGTTCTCAAAAAATATTAAAAGTGCTATTCCAGCGAACACATAAATGATAAGAAAATGAAATAGCCTTATTACGGACAGGAAGAAAATCGGAGTGGGCTGAATAGAAGATCAAACCAGCCATAACATTCCCTTGAGCCAAAGCCTAATCCCGAGCAAGGCCCTAATTCTCTTCAAATCTATAAAAGCTGAAAGAGGTGAGAAAGCTACAAAAGAAAAGTTTGAAGCTAGCAGAGGTTAGTTCATGAGGTTTAAGAAAAGAACTCACCTCCGTAACATTAAAGTACAAGGTGAAGCAGTACATGCTGATATAGGACCTGCAGCAAATAATCCAGAAGATACAGCTAAAATAAGTGATGAAGGTGGCTATGCTAAACAACAGATTTTCAATGCAGACAAAACAGCCTCTATAGGAAGAAGGTGCCATCTGGGTCTTATAGGTAGAGAGGAGAAGTCAATGCCTGGCTTCAAAGCTTCAAAGAACACACAGACTCTTTTATTAGGAGTTAACACACCTGGTGACTTTAAAAGGAAGCCATTGTTCATTTCCCATTTTGAAAATCCTAGGGCTCTTAAGAATTATGCTAAATCTACTCTGCCTGTGCTCTATAAATAAAACAACAAAGCCTAGATGATAGCATATAAGTTTACAACATGGTTTGCTGAACATTTTAAGCTCACTGTTGAGACCTACTGCTCAGAAAAAATAATTCCTTTCAAAATAATGGCCAGGTGTGGCGGCTCATGCTTGTAATCTTAGCACTTTGGAAGGTCGAGGTGGGTGGATCATCTGAGCTCAGTAGTTTGAGAGTAGCTTGGACAACATGGTGAAACTCAATCTCTACAAAAAATACCAAAAAAAAAAAAAAAACCAAAAATAGCTAGGCTTGGTGGTGCATTCCTGTAGTCCCGCCTACTTGAGAGGCTGAGGTGGGATCACTTCAGCCCAGGAGGTCGAGGCTGCAAGGAGCCAAGATCATGCCACTGCACTCCAGCCTGGGTGACAAAGTGAGACCCTGTCTTAAAAAATAAAATAAAATAAAATAAATAAATAGTTCACTGACAATGTATCTAGTCACTCAAGAGCTCTGATGGAGATGTACAAGGAGATTAATATTGTTTCCATGTCAGCTAACACCACATTCATTCTGTAGCCCCTGAATCAAGGAGTAATTTTGACTTTCAAGTGTTACTATTTAAGAAATACATTTTGTAAGGCTATAACTGCCATAGATAGTGATTTCTCTTATGAATCTGGGCAAAGTAAATCGAAAACCTTCTGGAAAAAATCCACCATTCTAGATGCCATTAAGAACATTCCTGATTCACAGGAGGAAGTCAAAACAGCAAAATTAACAGGAGTATGAAAGAAGTTGACTCCAAGACCCTTATGTGTGACTGTGAGGAAGAAGACTTCAGTGGAGGAAGTCACTGCAGGTGTGGTGGCAATAACAAAACAACCAAAAAAAACAGAATTAGAAGTGGAGCCTGAAGATGTAACTGAATGGATTCAATTTCAAGATCAAATGTGAATAAATGAAGAGTTGCTTCTTATGGATGAGCAAAAAAGTGGTTTCTTGAGATAGAATCCACTGCTGGTGAAGATGCTGTAACTACTGCTGAAATGACAGCAAAGGATTTAAATGTTACATAAACTTAGTTGATAAAGCAACAGCAGGGTTTGAGAAGACTGACTCTAATTTTGAAAGAAGTTCTGGCAGGGCGCAGTGGCTCACGCCTGTAATCCCAACACTGTGGAAGGCCGAGATGGGCAGATCACGAGGTCAAGAGATCAAGACCATCCTGGCCAACATGGTGAAAACCTGTCTCTACTAAAAATACAAAAATTAGCTGGGCATGGTGGCATGTGCCTGTAGTCCCAGCTACTCGGGAGGCTTAGGCAGGAGAATCACTTGAACCCACGTGGCAGAGGTTGCAGTGAGCCGAGATCGCACCACTGCACTCCAGCCTAGGCAACAGAGCAAGACTCCCTCTCAAAAAAAAACAAAAAACAGAAAAAACTTCTATGATGGGTAAAATACTAGCCAACAGCATCATTTCCTACAGAGAAATCTTTCATTTAAAAAAGGGTCAATCAATGTAGCAAACTTTACTGTTGTCTTATTTCAAATTGCCATCGCCACCCTAACCTTCAGCAACCGCCACCATGATCAGTGGGCAGCCATCAACATCAAGGCAAGACCCTCACCAGCAAAAATATTATGACTCACCAAGGGCTCAAATGATCATTGGCATTTTTAAGCAATAAGGTATTTTTAAATTAAGGTATGTACATTGTTTTCTAAACACAATGCTATTACATACTTAACAGACTATGGTATAGTGTAAACATAACTTCTATATGCACTGGAAAACAAAGAAATTCATATGACTTGCTTTACTGCAATATTCACTTTATTGTGGTGGTATGGATACAAACCCGCAATACCTCTGAGATACAGCTGTCCAGTCAAGGATTCAGGTTGTTTTAAATTTGGAGTTTTGTTGGGGAAATAGCTACAGAAGAATGGAAAGCTATATTTTCACATTTTGCATACATGTATCCCAGTCTCATAATTATCCTGGGATTTCTCATCATATAAATTTACTCTACCTAAGATCACATACCACATGAGCAACAGACAAAAGAGAAGTTTTATACACCAATAACAATCAAGATCCTCAAAAACACGCTCCTCAATCCAAAAAGACAATCTTGGTTCACAAACTTTATAGTATAGGTTCGACACAAAGAACATAATTATGCTAGAGGTATTCGGCTTTCCTTAAACATCACACCTATTCAGACACTGGTCAAACTCAAATTTTTCTTAGATTGCAAGATTCAATAAGATCAAAGACCAACGGGGCATGACTACCAAGTAACTCTACCATCTATTTATTCTTAATACAGTGCTTTCTGAAATCATGTCCTCTAGCTTTCTGGCAACCTCAAGAAAACTTCTAAAATCACTCAAGTGACAGCATTACCCAGCAACACAATACCATGCTGCATGGTCATTCTTTAGTTACATCAGAAACATTGCGGCTAGCAAGAGAGAGTTTCCCTGATGTTTTATTTAAGAACGAAAAATTTTAAAATAGTTCAAGAAAAGAAGCAGAAAATAACCAATAAATAGAGGGGTGGGAATTGCCTCTATTGGCAACTGTAGAAGAAGAGAGTTCGAACCATACCCATCCTCGAGTGTCTCCAAAGAGAAAGAGCTGCAGATCACTCTGATGGTTAAGGGAATCTCTAGAAGAGGCACTTAAGTAACTGACACAACATTTAAGCTACACAATTAGTAGTAAATAAGCAAATGTGACTGAGAATTTGCTCAGTCGATACAAATACAGAAGGTATAGGGAAGAAGTCACTTTAAAAAGGAAAGAAAGAGTTGCCCAGAGGTAGGTTGTCTGGAAAATTCCACCTGTTTCCTCAGGACTTTAGTATACCCGAGAAATTTACAGAGCAGTTAGTTCCTAGCTACATATAGGGCCCACTTAGGCATCTTTACATTTATTATTCTAAACTTTTGAAGTGTTAGGGTTACTAGATCTACTAAGATCATAATTAAAAGATGTCCTATAAAATGGCTTTTAAACCTAAGATAAAACATTTACAATAATCAAATACAACAGAAGCCACATATTCATTCAAATGTGAAATCAGCTCCTCAGTGAAAACTAAAACTCATTATTAAACATAAAACTACAAGACTACAGGATCAATTTTAATTCACATCTCATTTACTTCTGGGAAGAAGAAATATATTCAGAAGATAATATGTACTCACATGTATCTCACTTTAGGCAACAGATACAAACTGGAAACACTGAATAATCAAACATTTATATACATTAACTCCTACACAAATTCCAAGATGAATTCCAAGAGAATACTGATGGGAAAAACAATATCAACTTTATTGGTACAGCTTTTACTATTTGCAAAATACTTTCACAAAATATAATTTGATCTTTACATCAATTCTGTGAAAAAGACAGAGGAGACATTTAATTCCAGTCACTTGCTGAACACTTACTAAGTGCCAGCCATGAGCTAGCCACTAGTGATACTACTGGAATGACTAACATCCTCCTTGGCCCAGGAATGAAGAGTTTCTTGGGACATGGAACGTTCAGTGCTAAAACAAAGTCCCTGGCAAGCCATGATGGTTGGTCACCCTAGCAAAAATTAATATGGCATAGACACTGTCCTCAAGGAGCTCACTATTTAATATTATGATTCCCTAAAACTGAAGTTCAGCTAAGTTCATTTATTTACCTAAAGTCAAACAGCTAATAAGAGAAACAGAGCCCAGAGAAACCAGGTCTTCCAACTCCTACTTTATACTCTTGTCTCCTATATTATTCAATGTCTGAAAAAACAAAAAAAGCATTTTGCCCATAAGATATGATTTTTAATTTTTATAAGTACAGAAAATTAAATACACATATACACTAGACAGAGATTTAATACCCCAAGCCACAATCAAACGCTCTAACTTATCAACCACACTTAAAAAGAACCTAACAAGTTTCATTTTACTCTACAATATTAAACATATGTTACATAGTTAAATCATAATGCCAAGGACTTCTGTGATGTTTCTTATACTATCCTAGTATATTTTAATTAACATTCATTCATTGAGTAATACTTGTACAGTATTTACTGACTACATATAATAACACTGTGCACTCCCAGAACTTTTCTCATGCTTAAAAGGGTAGCATTTACATATCATAAGCATAATCATGTTCATATATGTCTTCTCACTAGATTCTATGCTCCCTAAAAATACCGGTTCTGCGTTCACACCGTGTAACACAGGACCTATCACCTAGTTAGCATTTATCTGATAGGGTTCAGGACATATGTACCCAGACAGGACACACTCCCCCAAAATATTTTAAGCTGAAGATATCTGGGAAAAACAAAGAAGCTGGAAGGGCAGTCTCTGTTCTCTTCTTCCCTTTCTCCCTGAAGTAGGTCATGAACACTACAAAAGCTTTTCTGACCTACTCAGGAAACAAGTCGCAAGATCCTCACTGAAGAGGTGCCCTCCATATCCCCAAAAGAAAGAAACATCCTAATCTTTGAAGACACAAAGTCACAGAGTAGAATCTGAACAAACAGGCCTTGCTAAATTCCCCCCAGTTGACTAACATTAGATCACACTTTTTCATCCAATCATGCCTCTTCACGATCATCCACTTCCTCATCAAGCCCAGCATAAAATATACACAGATTTACCCCTTTTTTCACGTCTTCATTTCCTTATGAAGGCTCCTGTGTCACTTTATTTATTATAGTAAATAAATCTGTATGCTTCTCTCTTGTTAATCTGTCTTTTGTTATAGGGGCCTCCACCATGCACCTAGCAATGGATGAGAAAAAGATATTTTTTCTCCCCTACACAATCAAAGGATAAATATAAGGTATATGGGCAATATCAAGTAAAACACTCATAAGGAATATATAATTTAGTTAGAGATGTACATACATAAACTCACTGAAGTAATGGCAAATATGACTGGTACAGGTTATGAAGTTACCAGGAATTTAAATTCCTGGACTGAAAATTTAGGGTTTAAAAAAAGTCCTTTACCACAGATAATTTGAGTAGCACTGCTAGACTACATAAACAGAATTAGTATGATTCCCTACATAGCCAGATTATAATATGAGAATTTATCCTACTGTTCAACTAAAAATATGCTTCTAAAACATACACTTTTGAATTTGGAAAAAAAATTTGAACAAGCCAACAATGTAGCAGGAAACTGGGATACCATTCAGGAAATAGTTTTTAAATTTGTTTTGGGAGGCTGATTATTGTATATGATTTAACCACATGGAAAAATAATCTATTTTCTGTTTTCTTCTAGGTTACAAAGAAATGAAAACTGCTACTTTGAGGTCAAAGATAAATTTAAAGTTAGGTTTTTTGAAAAATAAAAAAAAAGAAAATTTATTAAAGATATGGAACATAGATTTCCCGAAGTATGACGATGGCTTAAATGTGGATATAGGTAAATGAAAAAACATGAGTTGGTCAGAAAATGAGTACCAAAACATCAAATTAATGATGGGATTGTAGTCCCAGCTACTCAGGAGGCTGAGCTGAGAGGATCAATTTAGCCCAGGAGTTCAAGGTTGCAGTGAGCTGTAACTGCACCACTGCATTCGAGCCTGGGTGACAGAGCAAGACCCTGTCTCACACCTGGAAAAAAATAATAATGGCATTGTGTGATATAAGAAAATTTCCTTTTGGTGGGAAGAGATATACAGTGAAGTCCTTATTTGTAAAATAACACAGTGTCCCATTTGGCTTTGAAATACTTCAGCCAAAAAAAAAAAAAAAGGCAGAAAAGCAGAAGGAAAAGGAAGAAGATGGAGAGGGAGGGGGAGGTAGTAGCACTACCAGCAGCAGCAGCAGCAGCAGCAGCCATGGGGAAAATCTTGGTAACTGTTCAACCTAGGTACTATGTATACATTGTTCTCCTTCTCTTGAGTATGTTTGAAATTTTCTTAATAAAAAAGCCAATCTACTTAGCTAGAAATATTTCTATTTCTGAAAGAAATGAAGATGTTTATTCTACTTAAAACTTTACCCTTACAATTTAAAAATAAAATCTATGTATTTGGTGTCTTTTGACGGACTTTACAAAGCACCAGTAAAGGGAAACACTAAAAAGTACTTTTAAAAAGAATACCAGGAAACAATATAGAGGATGTTCAAAGTGTAACACCACCAACTCAGTCATATTTTTAGCTTTTTCTACAGCTAATAATAATAAAAGCCAACATAGTAGCAGACATGTACCATTAATGATTACTAGAACCTTTGGCATTGCCCATATGAAGTTTAATTCCCCAAAGTTGTCAGTTATAGCTTGGTAATATCCTCTTGGTTGGATATTGCTTGAAGATATAGAAGGCTTTTCTACCAGGTTCCTTCCTGCTTTATTAACCATAACTCAGGGTTTGTTTTTTGTTTTTGTTTTTCATTTCCTCTCAGAGTTCAGAGATCATGACTGCTAAAAAATTTGGAGAATACTATGTTAGTAACATAACAATAACTATTGCCTAAAAAAAATTTTATAAGCTATTGATTTATTGATAGACACAAACCTAGTCATATACAATCCTTGATTTCTAAGAATTTAAACAATTGAGTAAAAAATGAATTCAAAATACTTTTCATTTAAAAAAAAAAGTAATGTCCCTACTATTTAACTTTGATATACATATTCTTGAAGTGGCATTAAAAGAACCACACCATGCTATCTCCTGGGGGAAAACAAATACTTAAGGTGGGATATTCAATCTATTACTTTTTCAGATAGTACCATTTCCTTCGATCTTTTCTTTAAAAGGGGAAAGGTCGTCTCTGATCAGTGATTTTAAAGCCTGGATGAATCCCTTTCAAAGATTTTATCTCACAACCTAAAAGTATATTATTAATATTTTTCTGAAGGTTCCCTCCAAGATTTCAAACAATCAACCAGGATTTTAGAAACTAATATCCTGGGAATCAGTGTTAGACTTGAACTGGTCTAGCATATCCCTGACGATGCACACAACTCTTCTTCTGGAGGTAGAGATAATCAAACAAAGGTTAGACTTTCAAAAAGCCTCCTTAACAAAGATCTCAAGTAGATTACTTTTTAAAATACCTGTATTGGAAATGTAGAAGTCAATCATTCATTCAATCTACTGAATCTACTATTAAGATTTACTGAAATTCAATATTAGGTACCACCATGCTAGGACCGGATGATACAAAATTAGTAAGACTTGATCGCTGCCTTAAGGGAAGCTTAAGACAAGTGAGGGAGAGAGAGGAGCTTGAAAAACTGGCATTGTCTTCATTCCTCCAAATGTCATTGTTGAAATATAATCCCCAGTGTTGGAAGTGGGGCCTGGTGGGAGGTGTTTGGGTCATTGGGGTGGATCCCTCATGAAGAGCATGGTGCTGTCCTCAAGACAGTGAGTTATATGGAGATCTGGTTTGTTTAAAAGGGTGTGGCACTTTTCCCACTCTCTCTTGCTCCCACTCTCACCATGTGATGTGCTGGCTCCCCCTTCGCCTTTCACCATGATTGTAAACTTCCTGAGGCCCTCACCAGAAGCAGGTGTTGGCACTCTGCATCATATCTACCCTGCAGAACTGTGAGCCAACTAAACCAAACCTCTTTTCTCTATACTACTCAGTCTCAGGTATTCCTTTTTAAGTGATGCAAGAATGGACTAACCATTGGTACGAAAAATAAACTACTCCAAAAGTACTCCACAATGAACCATTCCAAGATGGCTACAGGATCAACCCACTTAATATTTTTATAAGTTATCTAGAACAAGAAACAATACTGAAATGTTCCAATATGAAGATGACGAGAAATGTCAGTACTAACAAAGATCAACAGTTAGAAAAACTAGGGAGATATATATAAAGAAAAAAATCTACAACGAAGGTAAGCATAATATAATAGATTTAATGGATAATAAAACTTTCAAACTATGAGGATTAAGTTCTTATAAATCCACATGGTAGGAGAAATCTTAGATAACGAACTCATAACCTAATTTTTTAATGAGATTGCAAGACAACCTATAATGGCTCACAAATGCTTTATATTCCCTAAAATGAAATACAGAGAACAAAGAAGACACTAAATAGCTACCAATGGCATTTCTCTACCCTAAACTGGTAAAAAGCTACACTCTTAAGTAGTATTAGAAGTTAAGATGAAATAGGTAAATACATGGGGCTAAAATAAGAAGGAAAGGATGTAGTTAGTTACTGGGAAGGACCTGCCATCTCCCTTAGCTCATAGATATTTATACCTGCATAGTCATTTAAGTTTAATTCTAAAAGCTGCCTGAATATTTCTGACATTAGTATAAAAATGTCCTTAATCAGGAGGTCCATGGAGTTTTAGGACTTCTGTGAATCCTGTTAAAGAACATGCAAAATTATGCATGTAAATACATGAAATTTTATGTAAAGAGGATCCATGCTTCTCATCAGATTCACCCTTTGACATCACACTTTATACCTGATGTGACCCAAGAAAGGATAAGAATCAACCACAAACCAGATTTTCCTGCCATGAGTCAAAAAACCTGGAATTTTCTCCATCCTTTGGATAAAGTGTGGAATTGAAGCTGTGGACTTCTTTTGAAAGTCTCTTTACACTTCATTATTGGCTGTAATAATTCATTCACACCTCATCTGAAGGTCCATTCTTAGACTCTGCTTATACATTTTCTCAAAATAGAGACTTTAAAAACACATCCATACCTATTAATTTCTACAAAAGCTTTGATTTTTAAAAAACACTTGAGGCAAAATGTTAGTTACCAGTTTTATAAATTAATAAAAATGCTTCCTGATACTACAGCTCTCTGGTATTTAGCCTGAGAGCTTTGCTTCCATAGTCAATATTCCTCAAGCTTGATTATGGGAGAGTCATTTTAAATCCTCTCTAGCAGGAAGAGTCTTTTCCTTTATGTAACACTACTAGACATTTACCTGGGCAGTAATATCTCTAACAGCATAAACAATGTTTCTTTTTAATCTTTTCTTGCCCAATATCATAAAGGCTACAAATACCACATGGTAGTACACATAGCACAATGATAAGATATAATACATTTTCATGATACTTAGCATATATGTGACCAATCACCTAAGAGGAAACTGGCAGAAGAACAAAGGTAGAAACAAGTGACTCATATGTCCAACAGAATTTCTGAAAAACATATACAGTACAGAAGTAAATCTACATTAGATCTGAATTTCAAATAAGGCAAACTCATAAATGAGAAGGGATTATTATACTCATAAAATAAAAGAGCTCTGGAAAGAGATCTGGGAGTCATTATATACCGTTTCCTGAAGAGTAACATGTCCAATGTGCTGTTACAGTCAGAAAGGCCAACGGTAATAGTGGCCATTAGCAGAGTGCATATCAGAAACAGAAAACAAAATACTACCTAAGTCTATTTTATATAAAACAATCTCTTAACAAGAGCCTGACAATCCATGTAAGTGAAAAGAAAATTTTTAGACAGGCAAGGGCTGGGGGCCTCCCATATGAAAGTGAACTATAAAACTTTTAAATCTACAGCCTGAAAATAATGCTGAAAGGTAACTGGCTCAAAATGCACAGATTCCAAAGGCAACAGGTAGTGATAGAGGGTGAATATAGATTATTTCACAAAAAACAGAACCAATGAAAACCCCAAAATCTCTAGTTTGGAGAAGAATATAATTTATAGAGTAGAGAATGCTAATAGGTTATTTTGCAACTTCTTGTCACAATAATCCTGTGAGGAAAAAATTTACCATGTATTTCAACATAAATCTTTGGAAGAAAGATTAGAATGCAAAATGTCCTTCCCGTATTTAATTTTTAAAAAAAGACTAACTGGATTCAGGCCCAGCACGGTGGCTCACGCCTGTAAATCCAAGCACTTCGGGAGGCCAAGGCGGGCAGATTACTTGAGATCAGAAGTTCAAGACCAGCCTGGCCAACATGGGGAAACCCCTGTCTCTACTAAAAATACAAAAATTAGCCAGGTGTGGTGGCACACGCCTGTAATCTCAGCTACTTGGAAGACTGAGAAAAGAGAATCACTTGAGCCTGGGAGGCAGAGGTTGCAGTGAGCCGAGATCATGCTACTGCACTCCAGTCTGGGTGACAGTGCGAGATTCCATCTTAAAAAAAAAAAAAAAAGGGGGGCGGAGCAAGATGGCCGAATAGGAGCAGCTCCAGTCTTCAACTCCCAGCGCCAGCGACACAGAAGACCGGTGATTTCGGCATTTTCAACTGAGGTACTGGGTTCATCTCACTGGGGAGTGCCGGACGATCGGTACTGGTCAGCTGCTGCAGCCCGACCAGCGAGAGCTGAAGCAGGGCGAGGCATTGCCTCACCTGAGAAGCGCAAGGGGGAAGGGAATCCCTTTTCCTAGCCAGGGGAACTGAGACACACAACACCTGGAGAATCGGGTAACTCCCACCCCAATACTGCGCTTTGAGCAAACAGGCACACCAGGAGATCATATCCCACACCTGGCCGGGAGGGTCCCACACCCACGGAGCCTCCCTCATTGCTATTACAGCAGTCTGTGATCTACCAGCAAGGCAGCAGCGAGGCTGGGGGAGGGGCGCCCGCCATTGCTGAGGCTTAAGTAGGTAAACAAAGCTGCTGGGAAGCTCGAACTGGGTGGAGCTCACAGCAGCTCAAGGAAACCTGCCTGTCTCTGTAGACTCCACCTCTGGGGGCAGGGCACAGAAAACAATAACAAAGCAGCAGACACCTCTGCAGACACAAACGACTCTGTCTGACAGCTTTGAAGAGAGCAGTGGATCTCCCAACACGGAGGTTGAGATCTGAGAAGGGACAGACTCCCTGCTCAAGCGGGTCCCTGACCCCTGAGTAGCCTAACTGGGAGACATCCCCCACTAGGGGCAGTCTGACACCCCACACCTCACAGGGTGGAGTACACCCCTGAGAGGAAGCTTCCAAAGCAAGAATCAGACAGGTACACTTGCTGTTCAGAAATATTCTATCTTCTGCAGCCTCTGCTGCTGTTACCCAGGCAAACAGGGTCTGGAGTGGACCTCAAGCAATCTCCAACAGACCTACAGCTGAGGGTCCTGACTGTTAGAAGGAAAACTATCAAACAGGAAGGACACCTACACCAAAACCCCATCAGTACATCACCATCATCAAAGACCAGAGGCAGATAAAACCACAAAGATGGGGAAAAAGCAGGGCAGAAAAGCTGGAAATTCAAAAAACAAGAGCGCATCTCCCCCGGCAAAGGAGCGCAGCTCATCGCCAGCAACGGATCAAAGCTGGACGGAGAATGACTTTGACGAGATGAGAGAAGAAGGCTTCAGTCCATCAAATTTCTCAGAGCTAAAGGAGGAATTACGTACCCAGCGCAAAGAAACTAAAAATCTTGAAAAAAAAGTGGAAGAATTGACGGCTAGACTAATTAATGCAGAGAAGGTCATAAACGAAATGAAAGAGATGAAAACCATGACACGAGAAATACGTGACAAATGCACAAGCTTCAGTAACCGACTCGATCAACTGGAAGAAAGAGTATCAGCGATTGAGGATCAAATGAATGAAATGAAGCGAGAAGAGAAACCAAAAGAAAAAAGAAGAAAAAGAAATGAACAAAGCCTGCAAGAAGTATGGGATTATGTAAAAAGACCAAATCTACGTCTGATTGGGGTGCCTGAAAGTGAGGGGGAAAATGGAACCAAGTTGGAAAACACTCTTCAGGATATCATCCAGGAGAACTTCCCCAACCCAGTAGGGCAGGCCAACATTCAAATCCAGGAAATACAGAGGACGCCACAAAGATACTCCTCGAGAAGAGCAACTCCAAGACACATAATTGCCAGATTCACCAAAGTTGAAATGAAGGAAAAAATCTTAAGGGCAGCCAGAGAGAAAGGTCGGGTTACCCACAAAGGGAAGCCCATCAGACTCACAGCAGATCTCTCGGCAGAAACTCTCCAAGCCAGAAGAGAGTGGGGGCCAATATTCAACATTCTTAAAGAAAAGAATTTTAAACCCAGAATTTCATATCCAGCCAAACTAAGTTTCATAAGTGAAGGAGAAATAAAATCCTTTACAGATAAGCAAATGCTTAGAGATTTTGTCACCACTAGGCCTGCCTTACAAGAGACCCTGAAGGAAGCACTCAACATGGAAAGGAACAACCGGTACCAGCCATCTCAAAAACATGCCAAAATGTAAAGACCATCGAGGCTAGGAAGAAACTGCATCAACTAACGAGCAAAATAACCAGTTAATATCATAATGGCAGGATCAAGTTCACACATAACAATCTTAACCTTAAATGTAAATGGACTAAATGCTCCAATGAAAAGACACAGACTGGCAAACTGGATAAAGAGTCAAGACCCATCAGTCTGCTGTATTCAGGAGACCCATCTCACACACAGAGACATACATAGGCTCAAAATAAAGGGATGGAGGAAGATTTACCAAGCAAATGGAGAACAAAAAAAAGCGGGGGTTGCAATACTAGTCTCTGATAAAACAGACTTTAAACCATCAAAGATCAAAAGAGACAAAGAAGGCCATTACATAATGGTAAAGGGATCAATTCAACAGGAAGAGCTAACTATCCTAAATATATATGCACCCAATACAGGAGCACCCAGATTCATAAAGCAAGTCCTTAGAGACTTACAAAGAGACTTAGACTCCCATACAATAATAATGGGAGACTTCAACACTCCATTGTCAACATTAGACAGATCAACGAGACAGAAAGTTAACAAGGATATCCAGGAATTGAACTCATCTCTGCAGCAAGCAGACCTAATAGACATCTATAGAACTCTCCACCCCAAATCAACAGAATATACATTCTTCTCAGCACCACATCGTACTTATTCCAAAATTGACCACGTAATTGGAAGTAAAGCACTCCTCAGCAAATGTACAAGAACAGAAATTATAACAAACTGTCTCTCAGACCACAGTGCAATCAAACTAGAACTCAGGACTAAGAAACTCAATCAAAACCGCTCAACTACATGGAAACTGAACAACCTGCTCCTGAATGACTACTGGGTACATAACGAAATGAAGGCAGAAATAAAGATGTTCTTTGAAAACAATGAGAACAAAGATACAACATACCAGAATCTCTGGGACACATTTAAAGCAGTGTGTAGAGGGAAATTTATAGCACTAAATGCCCACAAGAGAAAGCAGGAAAGATCTAAAATTGACACTCTAACATCGCAATTAAAAGAACTAGAGAAGCAAGAGCAAACACATTCGAAAGCTAGCAGAAGGCTAGAAATAACTAAGATCAGAGCAGAACTGAAGGAGATAGAGACACAAAAAACCCTCCAAAAAATCAATGAATCCAGGAGTTGGTTTTTTGAAAAGATCAACAAAATTGACAGACCACTAGCAAGACTAATAAAGAAGAAAAGAGAGAAGAATCAAATCGACGCAATTAAAAATGATAAAGGGGATATCACCACCGACCCCACAGAAATACAAACTACCATCAGAGAATACTATAAACACCTCTACGCAAATAAACTGGAAAATCTAGAAGAAATGGATAATTTCCTGGACACTTACACTCTTCCAAGACTAAACCAGGAAGAAGTTGAATCCCTGAATAGACCAATAGCAGGCTCTGAAATCGAGGCAACAATTAATAGCCTACCAACCAAAAAAAGTCCAGGACCAGATGGATTCACAGCTGAATTCTACCAGAGGTACAAGGAGGAGTTGGTACCATTCCTTCTGAAACTATTCCAATCAATAGAAAAAGAGGGAATCCTCCCTAACTCATTTTATGAGGCCAACATCATCCTGATACCAAAGCCTGGCAGAGATACAACAAAAAAAGAGAATTTTAGACCAATATCCCTGATGAACATCGATGCAAAAATCCTCAATAAAATACTGGCAAACCGGATTCAGCAACACATCAAAAAGCTTATCCACCATGATCAAGTGGGCTTCATCCCTGGGATGCAAGGCTGGTTCAACATTCGCAAATCAATAAACATAATCCAGCATATAAACAGAACCAAAGACAAGAACCACATGATTATTTCAATAGATGCAGAGAAGGCTTTTGACAAAATTCAACAGCCCTTCATGCTAAAAACGCTCAATAAATTCGGTATTGATGGAACGTACCTCAAAATAATAAGAGCTATTTATGACAAACCCACAGCCAATATCATACTGAATGAGCAAAAACTGGAAAAATTCCCTTTGAAAACTGGCACAAGACAGGGATGCCCTCTCTCACCACTCCTATTCAACATAGTGTTGGAAGTTCTGGGTAGGGCAATCAGGCAAGAGAAAGAAATCAAGGGTATTCAGTTAGGAAAAGAAGAAGTCAAATTGTCCCTCTTCGCAGATGACATGATTGTATATTTAGAAAACCCCATTGTCTCAGCCCAAAATCTCCTTAAGCTGATAAGCAACTTCAGCAAAGTCTCAGGATACAAAATTAATGTGCAAAAATCACAAGCATTCTTATACACTAGTAACAGACAAACAGAGAGCCAAATCATGAATGAACTTCCATTCACAATTGCTTCAAAGAGAATAAAATACCTAGGAATCCAACTTACAAGGGATGTAAAGGACCTCTTCAAGGAGAACTACAAACCACTGCTCAGTGAAATAAAAGAGGACACAAACAAATGGAAGAACATACCATGCTCATGGATAGGAAGAATCAATATCGTGAAAATGGCCATACTGCCCAAGGTAATTTATAGATTCAATGCCATCCCCATCAAGCTACCAATGAGTTTCTTCACAGAATTGGAAAAAACTGCTTTAAAGTTCATATGGAACCAAAAAAGAGCCCGCATCTCCAAGACAATCCTAAGTCAAAAGAACAAAGCTGGAGGCATCACGCTACCTGACTTCAAACTATACTACAAGGCTACAGTAACCAAAACAGCATGGTACTGGTACCAAAACAGAGATATAGACCAATGGAACAGAACAGAGTCCTCAGAAATAATACCACACATCTACAGCCATCTGATCTTTGACAAACCTGAGAGAAACAAGAAATGGGGAAAGGATTCCCTATTTAATAAATGGTGCTGGGAAAATTGGCTAGCCGTAAGTAGAAAGCTGAAACTGGATCCTTTCCTTACTCCTTATACGAAAATTAATTCAAGATGGATTAGAGACTTAAATGTTAGACCTAATACCATAAAAATCCTAGAGGAAAACCTAGGTAGTACCATTCAGGACATAGGCATGGGCAAAGACTTCATGTCTAAAACACCAAAAGCAACGGCAGCAAAAGCCAAAATTGACAAATGGGATCTCATTAAACTAAAGAGCTTCTGCACAGCAAAAGAAACTACCATCAGAGTGAACAGGCAACCTACAGAATGGGAGAAAATTTTTGCAATCTACTCATCTGACAAAGGGCTAATATCCAGAACCTACAAAGAACTCCAACAAATTTACAAGAAAAAAACAAACAACCCCATCAAAAAGTGGGCAAAGGATATGAATAGACATTTCTCAAAAGAAGACATTCATACAGCCAACAAACACATGAAAAAATGCTCATCATCACTGGCCATCAGAGAAATGCAAATCAAAACCACAATGAGATACCATCTCACACCAGTTAGAATGGCGATCATTAAAAAGTCAGGAAACAACAGGTGCTGGAGAGGATGTGGAGAAATAGGAACACTTTTACACTGTTGGTGGGATTGTAAACTAGTTCAACCATTATGGAAAACAGTATGGCGATTCCTCAAGGATCTAGAACTAGATGTACCATATGACCCAGCCATCCCATTACTGGGGATATACCCAAAGGATTATAAATTATGCTGCTATAAAGACACATGCACACGTATGTTTATTGCAGCACTATTCACAATAGCAAAGACTTGGAATCAACCCAAATGTCCATCAGTGACAGATTGGATTAAGAAAATGTGGCACATATACACCATGGAATACTATGCAGCCATAAAAAAGGATGAGTTTGTGTCCTTTGTAGGGACATGGATGCAGCTGGAATCCATCATTCTTAGCAAACTATCACAAGAACAGAAAACCAAACACCGCATGTTCTCACTCATAGGTGGGAACTGAACAATGAGATCACTTGGACTCGGGAAGGGGAACATCACACACCGGGGCCTATCATGGGGAGGGGGGCGGGGGGAGGGATTGCATTGGGAGTTATACCTGATGTAAATGACGAGTTGATGGGTGCAGCACACCAACAAGGCACAAGTATACATATGTAACAAACCTGCACGTTATGCACATGTACCCTACAACTTACAGTATAATAATAATAAATAAATTTTAAAAAAAATAAAAAAATAAAAAAATAAAAAAATAAAAAAATAAATAAAAAAAAAAAAACTAATTGGATTCAGTAAAAAGCATTGTTAGCTATTAATTTCATGTCTCCGTGAATGCAGTTTACTCTAAGTATTAAACACACACAAGAAGTTACTGAAGTTCACCACCATTAGGAACATACAATTTAATACACAGTTTCATATAGTACCCTTTGTACTTCCTGATGTAGTTGTAGGCTGCTAGCATCCACAAGATAAACATGCTTATTAAAATAAAACTTTTTTTTTTTTTAAGACTAAGTCTTGCTCTGTCGCCCAGGCTGGAGTGCAGTGGCACGATCTCAGCTCATTGCAACCTCCACCTCACAGGTTCAAGCGATTCTCCTGCCCTGCCTTAGCCTCCTGAGTAGCTGGGATTATAGATGCCCACCACCATGCCCAGCTAATTTTTGCATTTTTAGTAGAGATGGGGTTTCACCACGTTGGCCAGGTTGGTCTCGAACTCCTGACCTCAGGTGATCCGCTTGCCTGAGCCTCCCAAAGTGCTGGGATCACAGGTGTGAGCAACTGTGTCCGGCCAAAATCAAATATTCATTCTCAAAAAATTATTGTAAGTACTAGAAGAAAATCTCATCAAATATTACGCAGTGTTTTTAGAAAACAGAACAAATATGATGATCTTTTAAGAGACAGATTTATAAATAGATCTAGACCCTTTCTCACCAAACAATGAGTGAAACATAGACTAAACAAAATGAAAGTAAACAGCATAATTAAGGAATTATTTACTTAAAATCAACACCACCATAAAACACACAAGTTTACCTACTTTTAAACCACTTAAATATTTTAAGTAAATATTATCAATTTTTTGGCAAGATTCTACAGTTCTGCAATTTCATAAGAATGAGCTGGGGAAAATAATTTTAACTTAATGAATTACCCTTTTCCTCCTGCATGCATGATGGAATACAGGAAACATTATTTTCTATAGTTTGTTATAACACAATGATGGAAAAGAATAAGTAAACAAAGATATAGAGAAAAAATAAAAAGGAAATCTTATGACAATAAGTTCATTCAGAGCAGGGACTACATTTAAGTGTTCGCCACATTCAAGGAGCCGCCCAATAAAACTGCTTAGTAGTTAGTTAAATGTAATAGTAGTGCTTATGTCAAGCCACGTTGGTAAACTCTGGGCTGGGCTCTGCCCAGGTAACAAAGCACACCCCACATAGAATTCTCTCAATCTTTCCGTCACTCTGCATAAATGAGGCACAAGAAATAGCAAGAAATTCAGTACTGCCAAAACAAAATCACCTAAACCAGAAGCACATATTAAATGTCTCCAACTTGATACTGTGCTAAATATTGCATAAAGAAGTGCAGTCACTGTCTGGTTATCTATACCAGTAAAGAGGAGCCATGGAAATTCAACATGGACAGATCATCCACTCAGCTGCTTTGGGGTCATGGTCCCTCTCTGCACAACATGGAAACTTAGCTGAAAAACAGAAAAGTAGCTCTAACTTAGCTAAGCAATAAAGGGTACATTCAGTCAATTCAGGAGCCCCCAAATAGAGGTCTCCACAATGTGGTTGCCATCCAAGGTGGAAATCTGGTCCCTAGTTGCATCTGGGCAACAAAGGGCTCCAATGTGAGTCAAGACGTGAAGAACTAAAATGGCACTGCAGTTAAAAAGCTGGGGGAGAAAACGCCTATGAAAAAGTCATCTAGGACTGGGCACAGTGGCTCAAGCCTGTAATCAGCACTTTGGGAGGCTGAGGCAGGAGGATCACGAGGTCAGGAATTTGAGACCAGCCTGGTTAACATGGCGAAACCCCGTCTCCATGAAAAATACAAAAATTAGCCAGGCATGGCGGCAGGTGCCTGTAATCCCAGCTACTCCGGAGGCTGAGGCAGGAGAATCGCTTCAACCCAGGAAGCAGAGGCTGCAGTGAGCCGCGATTGTGCCACTGGACTCCAGCCTGGGCGACAGGTGCAAGACTCCGTCTCAAAAAAAAAAAAAAAAAAAAAAAAAGTCATCTATTTTCTCACTAGACAATAGAGTTCTTCTGCCAACTAAGAATTTCAGTATTCTGAATCTACTAATTTTTGGAAATAAGGTCAACTAATCAATTTTTACAATATTCCTTTTGGCTCTAAACAATGAATTTTGACTTTAAAGCCTTAAAACTGATTTAAAATACCTAAAAACTGCAAGAACATCATCTTAAAGCAAAATAGCAAAAGAATAGTGTTTATATATATATATAAAAAATATATATATTTTTAATTGGCTCAGTATTATAGATCTCCATAAAACCTTTTATTCAATATTAATCACTGAATCTTTTATTCAAAAATTTGTTGATTTCTAAACAATACTTAACAGTTCACTTTTTGCCAAATTCAGATTACATGTTATATTAAAATCCTAATTAAAGCAACTTGACTGAGAAGTAGAAAGTGAGGGGAGGGGACAGTACCCAATTTTTTAAATGAGCTTACTAATTCAATTGGTTTAATCATCAAAAATCCATATGTTTTGCATGTCAATGTAAAAGCGCTGCTCATTCCAGTCGAGGAAATAATGAAAATAAATAGTGACCTGAATAAAAGTTAACTGCATGCATGGTTAGACCCATGGTCTGGGCTTCTTTATTTTGGATACATTTTATTAAAATGGACTACCTCAGGTAAATGAAAGAATGATAGAAACACACATTTATTTAACAGTGTCCTTACAAGAACAGATTTTTAGGACTTGAATTGATAACCTCTTGTACTTATATGTGTGACCCATTTTACAAACTCAGCTTATTATCTCAAGCAAATGGCTCACTTTCAGACTACCTGTCCAAGAACAATGTTGCCCAGTTTTGCTCGTCCATAATTTTCTCATTTTCTCTATTGATCCTGCATGATCTCCACACCCATTGAAAAACTGGAGGGGGAAAAGAAAAAAAAGAAACAACACTGTGCAAAAAGAAAAGCCATAAAGTCACCACACACTGAAGGGAACCATTTCTGCCTGCATTACTTGCTCACCTTATCTTCTCTAGTCTTAGCTTCCTCACCTTAAAGAAATAGTATAAAATAACCTTTTAGCCCTAAAAATTCTGTACCTCTATAAGACCTCACAGCCACCTCTGAAAGCTATAAATCAGATAAACAAAAACTCACATACAAAAAGCATTTTCAATACAAATACACAACAGAATAAGAATTTAGCTCAGTGCAAACGAGCTCTGCAGGGAAGCAAGTAGAAGCTTACCAAGTAAGTAATAGCATCAATATAATTGTTCAGATGCTTTTAGTGGATTTAATTATAACTCTTTTAGAGCACGGTAACATGGCAAAATAGTAGGTACATCTAATTAGTTTAAAAAAAAAAAACTTAAAAATGATATTTTAAAATAATTTAAATAATATACATTATGAAACATATCATGTAATTTAGAATCAAATTAGAACTAGAATGAGTATAATACTTTATAGATGAAGATACTGAGACTCAGGCTGATTCAGAGCTCTTTCCATGCTATCTCTAATTTGTCTTTAATGCCACCTCCTGTAATTTAAAATTAGTTTCTACATGGTAGAAATGAAAATTAAGTGGGGAGTGATTATGATCAAGCTTACAGCTCAATCTATGAGTTGAAAATGAGTAAGAGCGTGCATATCCATGTTTCCTTGACAAAGTAGGCTCTGCTTTACCATGCAATCCTGGGTTATAAGCTATAAGTACTGTGTATAATGGGAGAAAATATCTATGTCCAGATGAACAGAGAAGGCCCTCCAACGAAATGTCTTTTTTTTTTTTTTTTGAAACAGTTTCGTGCTTGTTGCCCAAGCTGGAGTGCAATGGCATGATCTTGGCTCACCACAACCTCCGCCTCCCAGCTTCAAGTGATTCTCCTGCCTCAGCCTCAGTAGCTGGGATTACAGGTACCTGCCACCACACCTGGCTAATTTTGTGTTTTTAGTAGAGATGGGGTTTCTCCAAGTTGGTCGGGCTGATCTCGAACTCTCAGGTGATCGGCCCGCCTCAGCCTCCCAAAGTGCTGGGATTACAGGTGTGAGCCACCACACCCAGCCTAAGGAAATATCTTTTAAGTAAAGACCTAAAAGATTAATTAGAGATCATGAGTGGGAGAAAAGTACATTTTGAGCAAAGGCAACCAACCACATGTCCAAGGGTCCTTAGACGGGAAAAGAAAACTGTTTAAACACTACAAGTATGACTAGCATTGGAAAGATGTGATTAAAAAGGCAGGAAGGAGTCAGATCACAAAGGGACTTGAAGCCTTGTCAACGTTTTGGGTTTTATTTTAAACCACTGAAATAAAGGAGGTCCTATCAGATTTGCATTTTGCATTGCATTTTGGCTACCATGTAAAGAAAAAAATGGGAGGGAAAACTCCAGGAAAAAAAAAAAAAAAAATTAAAAATTTACACTACAGGCCAGGCGCGGCGGCTCATGCCTATAATCCCAGCACTTTGGGAGGTCAAGGCGGGCAGATCACTTGAGGTCAGGAGATCAAGACCAGCCTGGCCAACATGGTGAAACCCCATCTCTACTAAAAAATAGCTGGGTGTGGTGGTACATGCCTGTAATCCCAGCTACTTGGGAGGCTGAGGCAGGAGAATCACTTGAACCCAGGAGATGAAGGTTGTAGTGAGCTGAGGTCACGCCACTGCACTCTAGCCTGGGTGACAAAGCAAGATTCTGTCTCAAAAAAAAAAAAAAATACACCATAATTTGGAAATGACTATTTTTCTTCTGCTAATATTCAAAACATATTCTGAGCCTCACAAAACAACATGTGGCAGTAAACAGCACAGTTAAGAACTTACACTAAGTTCAAATATTATGTTATTTAGCTGGTACAGTATTTTGGTTCATCAAATATTGAGGTGATAAACCAAAAATAACAACTTTTATGTAATTAAATTAGTTTTAAGGAATTTAGGGGTATTATGCACATTTACCAGAATCTTTATTAAAAGCTAGAAAAAAATTATCAATAATCACTACTGATGTAAGTCACCTGGGTAAATATTTCACAGTGCTTCATTTCAAATGTTTTACACACTTAACAAAAATTGTGCTATAGTGTTAAGTACTTAAGATGACAAGACACTACATAAAAATCAAATATTATGGTTACAATTATGTGACAACTCCACATCTCTTTGTCTCTCATAGACTATATAATTAAAAGTTAATTGAATACCTTTCCAAAGAACCTCTTTTTCTGCCAGTGTTAGATATAGAACTCTTAGAGTGAGAGAGCAAAAGAAAGTTCTTCCTAGTTACACATTGCCAAGGACAAAAGTCAGACTAATCAAAAGATTCCCACCAAGAACTCCGTGACATCAACTAACATTTCACTGATAAATTCCGCAAAAGAATATTCAGTATATATAGCCTTGATCTTTGTGAAATGGCTCATCTGGCAGGGATCTTTCATTTGCCATTCAAAATGACTAATCTAAAGGATGCAAACGATGCCATGAAGATTTTTCACTTCAAGTTAACAATGTAATTTTCTAAGTCAAAACCAACTGATAGTAAAACACTATTTACACAGGTTTAGTCTCTGAATACTATTACTGTATAAAAGCACGTTATAAAGGTAGATGATCTTTGAAATAATCTAAAAGAAAAAAATGTGTTTAATTTACTAGTTAGGATGCTTATAAATACATGGCATAATAATTAGCTAGGAAAAAACGAAGCTAAAACTACTTTAAATGATAAATAATCATTAAAGAGTCTTCAGTCATAGGTTATAATATTCTTCTCCCATAAATATTTACATAATTTCATCCCTACCATCCTAGTAAAGTATTATGCTCTAATAAGAACTATCCTAATCTTCACTCAGCAATATTTTCAGGCTATCATTATTCTCATTTCCTTGAATAATATCCATACTCCAGGGCCATTTTCTTTCTCATATTCAATATCATGCATGCTTGTATCAAGGTTCCTTTCTTCATATCCTGTCACAGTATCAATCACTGCCTCCTGTCCACTCAATCCACTTTTGATTTATCAGCCGCCGTCTTTCTGGACTCCATAACTCGACCCAAACCATTTTAACAAGACATTGACAAATAGCACCCAGAATCACTTCAACCTGTTCCACTTAGTAAACTAAGAAACAGTAACTGTGACATCTCTGCATAAGTATTCCATTCTATTCCCCAGACTGATGTATATTAATGAGAAGATGGTATTTGAAATGCTTCTTCCACATCAGCATCTAATATGATCAAATTAGGAAATGGGATGATTTATTAAATTTTGTAGAGCTGAAATATTTCTTTATATCGCTATATGTGTGGTTTCAGAAAGTGAGCTGTTGCTTTCAATTTTTCTACTGAAGATATGCCTGCATTTCACAGACGAATTATTGTCTTTAAAAAGATTGCAAGAAGGCAAAATGTTATTAAGCAAATGCTCAGTAAAACAAACTAAATCTGTTTTAAAATTCCTAATTTAATGTAAATCTTGGTTGTTTCACTGAAATTCAGTTTGTGATCTTATTTAGTCATATTTGCATCATACTGTCTTGCTGTAGGACAGTTTTAAATTTATAGCATTACCAAGCAGCTTCACTTCTTGACTTTCAAGATATGTCCTCAATAAAATAAATAATTGCTCTCTAAGCACATATTTTATTCTCATTTTCAGATACAAGACAAAATAAAGATCAATAGGTTAATAAAAGAATAAAATAAAAATAGAAAATCAACTGTATCATTTCTATAATTTTCATAATTAGATATTAAAATGTTTTCATTAAAGTGATCCCCAATTTAAAATTCAATAACTGTTTTAGGCATAGTTTAAACTTTAAACAATAAATTAGTTTTTCATATTACATTTGGATATGAAAGGGACATTCAATACATTCACAATAAAAATGAGTTAGAATAAATGTAACATTCATATTTTCCTTAAAGAAATTCTCTTCTTACTTCATCTTCTATTTTCTAGATATCCGTTCATTCCAGAAGTCAAAGTCTACGCTTATCTCAAAACTAGAGGATTTTCAAGAACACAACTACATTTAAGTCTATTTCTAGGCTGATCCCAACACACTGGGCCTATATACTCAATAATTTTCTAATAGAGTTGCCAAAGATTTCTTCCTGTTCACGGACAAATTGAAGGATTACCAATAAATGAATTCTGAAGGGGATCTGACTTTGTTCATTGATTAGAAAATAGCTGTAAAATTTAATAGTGCAATGCAATAATTGTAATATTTGAGAAAAGGAAAAACTACAAAAACAAGGAAAGGATAACTCATCCAGTATAAAATTAATTGTGATTCTCAGATATTTACTACTTAGATGTTATGTGAATAGGGATCACGTGGTCACTGTCACAAGAAAGGAATAGCAATCTTGCAATTTTAAAGAGGCAAACCTAATTTTTAAGTTCAAAACACTCAGCATTTTTCAAGTTAAGAATAACATAAAGAATACTACATTGTTAAAATGTAGTCCAATCTTTCTACCCAATAATTGAGAAAAGGGTACCAGAAAAATATCATCAGACATGCTGTCCTTTGTTCCTCAGATAAAAGCATGAAGAAATGATAATTAAGCCTTTTTTAAAAGTCTGTTAAACCACTAAAATATGATAAAAGAGAAATAAATTCACAAGTATGTTCTACTATGTAATACAAAGAAATAATAATTAAAATGATTTCTTGGCCGGGCAGGGTGGCAGATACCTGTAACCCCTGCATTTCATGAGGCCAAGGCAGGGGGATCGCTTGAGCTCAGGAATTTGAGACCAGCCTGGGCAACATGGTGAAACCGCAACTCCACAAAAACTACAAAAATTAGTTGCGTGTGGTGATGTGCACCTGTAGTCCCAGCTACTCAGGAGGTTGAGATAGGAGGATCCCTTGAGTGAAGAAGGTAGAGGCTACAGTTAGCCAAGATTGCACCACTGCACTCCAGCCCGGGTGACAGAGCAACACTCTGTCTCAAATGAATAAATAAAATAAAATAAAATGACTTCTTACGAAAACAATAGCATTTATGCTGGCCTTTACAATGTATAATGTATATTATTTTACTAGGTAAGTGCATTTTCTAAAATTATATTACTTTTTCAAATTAATAAATATCTGTTACTTGTTCTACTTCTAATACATTATTAACAAAAATTTTCCTAATTTTCTCTAATATATAATAATTGATCTCTTCCCTAACACCCTTTACACTTGTAGTCTACAGGTGTACAGTTTCAAGAAATCATCTGAGGCAACAATTACCTCATGTCATATTCGCAAAATGTCTTCAATTTGACGTCTTGAATCAAAAGCAAAGTACACCACTATGAAAGAAAAAATATTCATGCAAAAGAACCCGGAGAGTAAAGAGCAACAGGAAATATCTGTCTGGGAGTACCAAGTTCATGAGTATATCTGTCACTTCAAATCCCTCAATGCCACCCACACACAATGGGTGTTTTGGATATGGTACAAAATGAACACATCCACATTACTTCAATTCCACATTAGGCAATAAAATGAAAATCACGCTGACCAGGGGTCTTCAGTACACAGAAATGACTAACAAAGTCAGACAAAAAATCAAGAGATAAGTGACAACACAAAAAGATGAAAATGTATTCAAAAATAAACCATAATCATCCCACTAAAGAAAAAGATTTTAACAAAAACCAACAGTGATTGCTACTAAAAATTCCCAGCAAATAAGAAATATGGTGGTATTCTTCTTCAGTTGTATAAAAGGCAACCACAAGAAACTTACAGTTAACATATATTTAAAAGCCAAAGACTGAATACTTTCCTCCTAAGATAGGAAAAAAGGCAAGTTTGCCCACGCTCATCACTTTTCTTCAGCATAGTAGAACCTAGACACTGCAATGACCCGAGAAAACTACAGAAATAGCAAACAATTCTAACAAGATGTAAGACTCATTTTTCAGGTAATTAATTGTCTTCATGGAAAATCTTAAGCTATCTTGAAAATATCTTCTATGACTAATAAGAGTAGAAAGGTTACAGGATACAAACTAAACATATAAAATACGTAAAATATAAAAGGTACAAAACATTACATGTACAAAATTACTCATATTTCTATATACACTAATCCAAAAATCCAAAATACTCCAAACTCTGAAACTTTCTGAGTGCCAAAATGATGCCGTAAGTGGAAAACCCGTATCTGATACCTTTGCTTTCTGATGGTTTAATGTACACAAACTTTGTCTCATACACAAAATAATTTAAAATACTGTTTAAAATTATTCAGGCTATATGTATAAGGTATATATGAAACATAAATTTTGTGTTTAGATGTGGGTGTTATCCCTAAGATATCTCATTATGTATATGTAAATATTACAAAATCTGAAAAAATCCAAAATCCAAAACACTTTAGGTCCCGAGTATTTCAGATAAGGAATATTCAACCTGTACTCAACAAATAATTGGAAAATAAAATGTTAAAATAATTCCATTTTCAATAGTGTCAAAAAATATGGAAATAAATTTAATAAAATATGTACGCTATAGACTGAATGTTTGTGTCCTCAAAAATTCATATGCTGAAACCCTACTGACCAATGTGATGGTATTTGAAGATGGGTCTGGTGGGAGGTAATTAGGTCATGAGAGTGGAGCCCTTGTGATAGGTAGGATTCATAGCCTTCTGAGAAGAGATAAGAGAAAATTTGCTTCCTCTCTATGCTCTCCAAAATGTAACATGGGACACAAGAAGAAGACAGCCATCTGTCAACCTAAAAGAGGGACCTCACCAGAACTAGACCATGCTGTCACCCTTATCTCTAACCTCCCAGGCTCCAGAACTGTAAGAAATTTATGTCACACAATATCTTGTCACAGGTGCCCTGTCTGTGACAATGTGTAAAACCACTATAATGAAAACTACATAATACTGTTTGAGAAACTAAAGAAAAGCAAAATAAATGGAGAGATACAACATGTTCACAAATTGAAACATTCTATGATGTCAATACTCCTAGTCTACTGATTCGATAAACACCCAATCAAAATTCCAGCACGCTTTTGACAAAATTGTCAAGTTGATTCTAAAATTTATATGAAATGTAAACAATAACATCTAACTTTAAGACTTACTGTAGAACCAAAGTAATCAAAATCGTGTAAGACTAGTATAAAAACAGACAAAGGAATGGAACCAAATAAACAATCCAGAAACAGAGTCACATTCATACAGTTAGTTGGTTTTCGACAGAGGTACCAAGACTACTCAGTAAGAAAATAGACCAGCCAGGCGCGGTGGCTCAGGTTTGTAATTCCAGCACTTTGGGAGGCCAAGGCGGGCGGATCACTTGAGGTCAGGAGTTCAAGACCAACCTGGCCAACATGGTGAAAGCCCATCTCTCCTAAAATTACAAAAATTAGCTGGGCGTGGTGGTAGGCACCTGTAATGCCAGCTACTCAGGAGGCTGAGGCACAAGAATCGCTTGAACCCAGGAGACAGAGGTTGCAGTGAGCTGAGAATTGTGCCACTGCACTCTAGCCTCAGCGACAGAGAGAGACTCGGTCGGAAGGAAGGAAGGAAGGAAGGAAGGAAGGAAGGAAGGAAGGAAGGAAGGAAGGAAGGAAGGAAGGAAATGGTGCTAGATCTCCATATGAAGAAAATAATTGAACCTAACCCCCTATCTCATACGATACACAAAAATTAATCTGAATCATCAGGCAAACCCCAAAGTAACTGCTATAGAAGAAAACCACTGAGAGATGCTAAAGCTAGTAAGTGAAAGGTTGAGGAGAAGCACAGAATATTTATAGTTAGAAAATATCTCTTCCAAGATATCAACTACAAAAGGAAAGATAGTAACTTTACAGGCGAAACCTGGCACCCTACATGATCAAGGTTAACACCACTAACTACATGATCAAGGTTAACACCACTATGACATAGCAGTATCACACACCCCTTGATATGATGCAATAAGAAGTACACGATGTCATTTCTCTTGTATTCTTGCCAAAAAAGCATAGCTCACTCTAATCATGAGAAAACATCACACAAACTCAGGTTGAGGGACAAACTACAAAATAAACGCCATTATTCCTCAAAAGTGTCAAAGTCATGAAAGACAAACATAGACTCATCTTTGGATGAAGAAGTCTCATAGACTGGAGGAGACTAAGAAGAGATTAACAACGAAATGCAATATAGAATCCTGGATTGGATCCTGGAGCAGAAAAAGAATGTTATGAGAAAACTGATAAGATTTATAGCCGAGTTACTAGAACTGTATCAATGTTAAAGTCCTGCTTTTGATTATTGTACCAGGTGAGGTGATATGAGGGGTATAAGGAAATTCTGTATTATTTTTTGCAGCTTTTCTGTTAGTCTAAAATTAGTTTAAAATAAAGGTTAGAAAAAGCCTGTAAGAAACAAAAAAAAAGTTTACTTGAGAATGACGATGGCAGGATGGCAGAATAGGATATCCCAGCCCTCATTCCCCAAGAAAGACACTGATAAAACAATAATATACAAACCAAAATACCTGTATAGAACTTCAAAAAACAGTTAAGAAGTTGCAGTACTCCAGGTGAGCTCAAAGCCAAGTACAGCCTCACTGAAATAAGTAAGAACCATTTTACTTTACCTGATTCTCTCTAAGGTCAGCAAACCTCAGTTCAGCTCATGGCTTTTGGGGTAACGGATTGGGGAAAATAGAAGCATGGAACATAAGTCCAACATTCTGACTTTTCTGAGGGCCACCCAAGGGATGGGTTTCTGTCTTGCCTGGAGCACTAATGGAAACAGCATAGGTTAAATATCTGTGTGCCAACAAAAGCAAAAGAGAACAGAAACAGATGCTGTGGCACCAGAGGGCCAGCAGTACCAAAGACAGAGACTGGGATGACTCAGGACGATCGGGAAAAGTCATCCAACTTATTTCTTCATCAGAAGTGAGAGAGAAGAGTGAAGTACATGCTTCAAATATTCCAGCATTTTGGAGAGCTACCAGAGGGAATGGTATCTCTCACCTGCTAAAGAGTGCTGATGAGGAAGCTGGCGTACATTGAAAAAAGCTAATTGGTGAAGGACGTTCCCTGTAAGAAGCCAGTCCATAAAGACTAGGAAAGGCAGCTGTTTTTTAAAACTGCATAAAACTCAGCCAAAAAAAAAAAAAAAAAAAAAAATCACAAGGCAGTCAAAGAAAGAAGGAAACCTAGCCCAATCCAAGGAACCAAATAAATTGCCAGAAACCAATCTCAAAGAAACTGAGATCTGTAAATTACCTGACAAATAAATGAAAATAGTTGTCTTAAAGCTCAATGATCCAAAAAAGAACACAGATGCACAACTAAACGAAGTCAAGAGAACAAAGTAAAAACAAAAACAAGACTATCAATGAAGAGAAATTACATTAAAAAAAGCAAAAATGCTAACGCTGAAGAATACAATAACTGAATTGAAAAATTCACTAGAGAGGTTCAATAGCAAATGTAGTCAAGCAGAAGAACAAAATCAGAAAACACAAAGAAAGGTCAATTTAAAATTATTGAGTTAGGGAAGCAAAAGGAAAAAGAATAAAGAAAAGTGAAGGAAAAGTGTCTAAGGGACTATAAGACATCATAAAACAGACCAATATACATATTATGGGAGTTACAGAAGAAGATAGAGAAAAAAACAGGGAGTTTATTGTGGAGTTACAGAAGAAGAAACGGAAATGAACAGAGAGTTTATTTGAAGACATAATGGCCAAAAATTTCCCAAATCTGAGAAAGCAAATAGGCACCCAAATTTAAGAAGTTCAAATGATTTCATCCTTTCACTTCAAGGGTGAAGTAAAAGAGGCCCACACAGACACATTATAATCAAATTAACAAAAGTTAAAGGCAAAGAGAGAATCTTGAAAGCAGCAAAAGTAAGTTGTCATATACAAGGGAGCTTTCATAAGATTTCAGCAATTTCACAGTGGAAACATTACAAGCCAGAAAGGAATCGGGTGATATATTCAAAGTGCTGAAAGAAAAAAAAACCCCGTCAATCAAGAATACTATATCCAGCAAAACTGTTCTATAAGAACAAGAGACAAATTAAATCTTTCCCAGATAAACAGAAGCTAAGGGAGTTCTTCACTACCAGACGTGCCTTACAAGAAATACTAAGAGGAGTCTTGCAAGTGGAAATGAAACGACACTAGACAGCAACACAAAAGTACATGAAAACATAAAGCTCACTGGTAAAGGTAATTATATACACAAGTAAGGAGTACGGTAACACTGTAATGGTGGTATGTAAAACATTTTTAATTCAGATATAGAATTGAAAATATGACAGCATAAAAAATAGCAGTAACTATAAACTATATTAATGGACACAACAAGATGTAAACTATGATATCAATAACATAAAATAGAAGTGGAGAAATATACAATAGTATCTCTGTATACAATCAAAGGTTATTACCAACTTAAAATAGATAATGTTTTGTGTAAGCCTCATGGCAACCACAAAGAAAATACCTACAGAACATACACAAAATAAAATGAGAACAAAAATCAAAGCATGTCAATACAAAAATCAACAAAACAAAAAGGAAGGCAGCAGGAGACATGAGAGACAAAACAGCTATAAGGCGGAAAACAATTAACAAAATGGCAATAGTAAGTCCTTCCCCATCAGTAATTACTGTAAATGTAACTGGATTAAACTCTCCAAACAAAACACAGATTAGCTGAATGAATTTTTCAAAACACACAATCATACACACAAGATACAATTACAGTATATGTTGTTTACAAAAGATGTGCCTTAGACGTAAAGACACACATATACTGAAAAAGATGATCCATACAAATGGTACCAAAAAAGAGCAGAAGTGGCCATACTTATATAAGACAAAATAGACTTTAAGTCAAAGACTGTCACAAGAAAAAAAGATAATTATATAACGATAAATGGGTCATTATTCTGGAATATATAACAATTATAAATATCTATATGCACCTAACGCTAGAGCACCCAAATATATAAAGAAAACATTGCCAAAATGGAAGGGAGAAATATTTAGTAACATTGTAATAGTAGGACATTTCAATACTCCACTTTCAATAATGGATAGAAAAATAAGACATAAGGTAAGAGGACTTGAACAACACCACAGATGAATTAGACCTAACATACATACACAGAACACTTCACACAACAGTAGCAAAATATGCATTCTTCTCAAGTGTACATGTAACATTCTCCAGTATAGATTTCATGTTAGGCCACAAAACAACTCTTAATAAATTTAATAAGACCAAAACCATAGCAAGTATCTTTTCGAAACATAAAGAAATGAAACTAGACATCAACAGCAGCAGAAAAATCAGAAAATCCACAAATATGCAGAAATTAAACTACACACTCTTGAACAACCAAATACATCAAAGAAGAAATCATAAGAGAAATTAGAAAATATCTTTAGACAAATGAAAACACAAACATACATAGTAAAACTTAAAAGAAACAGCAAAAGCAATACTGAGGAAAGTTTTAGCATGAACACCTACATTTAGGAAAAAAAGAAGTCTCACATCAATCTAACTTTATACTTCAGCGAATAAATAAATAAAGAACAAATTAAACCAAAATTTATCCAAATAAAGAAAATAAAAATGATTAGAGAAAAAATAAATAAAATAGAGAATAGAAAAGCAGAAAAACTTTAGAAAAAAAATCAACAAAACTAAGAGTTTTTTGAAAAACAACAACAAAATTAACAAGTACTTACTTGGATTAAGAAAAACTGAGGGCAGGCAAGGTAGATCATGCCTATAATGCCAGCACTTTGGGAGGATACGGTGGGAGGACCAGTTGACACCAGGAGTTGGAGACTAGCCTGGGCAATATGGTAAGATTGACTTCTACAAAACATATTTTAAAAAGTCAGCCAGGCCTAGTGGTGTATGCTTGTAGTTCTAGCCACTTAGGAGACTGAGGCGAGAAGATTATTGACCCCAGGAGTTTGAGGCTGCAGTGAGCTGACTGCACCAACACGCCCACGCCTGGGTGACAGCATAACACCTCATTTCCATAAAAAAAAGAAAAAGAAAAATTGCCAGAAGCCTAAATTACCAAGAAGTCTACCTAAAATCAGAAATGAAATAGCAGACATTACAACTGACGCCACAAAAATCGAAAGGATTATAAACTACTAAGAATGCTAATAAACTGGATAACCTAGAAGAAGTGGATAAATTCCTAGAAACATACCACCTACCAAGACTAAATCATGAAGGAAGAGAAAATCTTAACAGACCTATAAATAATAAGGAGATTGAATCGGTAAGCAAAAACCTTCTAACAAAGAAAAGCCCAGGAGCAGATAGCTTCATTGCATAATTCCACCAAACATTTAAAAAGAAATTAATGTCAATCCTTTTCAAAATATTCCAAAAAACTGAAAAGGAGGGAGCACTTCCAAACTCATTTTATCAGGCCAGCATTACTCTGATACCAAAGACAGACAAATACATTACAAGAAAACTACAAGCCAAAATCCCTGATGAATACTGATGCAAAAATCCTTAACAAAATACTAGTAAACTCATGTCTGGGGAATGCACATGCATTGGTAGGGAACCCAACCCGGCCTACTGGACAATGAGAAGCTATGTACACCCCGGCCAATAGCCAGAACCAAAAGCAAGATATATGAGTGAGGCCACATTGGACCATCCAGTTCCTATCAAGCTATCACAGGACTAACTGCATGAATGACCCCAGGTGAGAAAAAAATAAGTGCCAGCTAAGCTCAGTCAAAATTATATAATTATAAGAAAATAAATGATTGTTGCTTTTACATTGCTAAATTTGGAATAATTTGTTACAAAGCAATAAATACTTAATAAGGCATACCTTCTTGTTCTGCTTTTCGACCTAGACCTCTGAGCTCTATAGGACTTCCCTCGACCCCTTGAACGACTTCGACTTCGTTTCCTTCTGGAGCCATAAGAAGAGCTACTGCTTGATCGATGCCTCCGTCTGAAATAAAATATAATCAAAGATCATTGCTATAAAAATTTTTACTATGAGCATTAAGGAAAAACCTTCTAGATTCTAAAGAATCATTTCATTTTTACTGTCTCACTCTTTCCTGGAAGCAAATAGAGATAAATTAAAATGTTATTTTTCTTGAACAGTCAGATGACTGATTCGTAACTTAGTGATTGGATCAGCTACTAATTAAGGTATTAAGGGGTCTTAGAATCTTTCCAAATATCATCAGATTATATGGTATGAAAACTAAACCAAGGCCAGGCTCAGTAGCTCATGCCTGTAATCCCAACACGTTGGGAGGCTGAGGCAGGAGGATCGCTTGAGGCCAAGAATTCAATACCAGCTTGGGCAACACAGCAAGGCCAAGTCTCTACAAAAAATAAAAATAAAAAAACTTAGCCAGGCATAGTGGCACATGCCTATAGTCCCAGCTATTCAGGAAGCTGAGGTGGGAGGATCCTTAAGTCCAAGAGATATGACTGCACCGCTGCACTCCAGCCCGAGTGACAGAGCAAGATCTTGTCTCTAAAAAATTTAAAATTAAGTCCAGGCGCACTGGCTCATGCCTGTAATTCCAGCACTTTGGGAGGCCGAGGAGGGCAGATCACCTGAGGTCAGGAGTTCGACACCAGCCTGACCAACATGGTGAAACCCTGTCTCTACTAAAAATATAAAATTAGCTGGGCGTGGTGCTACATGCCTGTAATCCCGGCTACTCGGAAGGCTGAGAAGAATCGCTTGAACTCGGGAGGCAGAGGCTGCAGTGAGCTGAGATCGCGCCATTGTACTCCAGCCTGGACAACAAGAGCAAAACTCCATCGCAAAAAAAAAAGAAATTTAATTAATTAATTAATTTAATTTAATTAAAAAAGAAAACTACACCACTTTGTATCTATTTGCCTACTAAGAATAGACAAAGGTTGAGAAGACTAGACCCACGGACTGGACCTGGTGGAAAAAAAAAATTCTGGGTTGGGACTTTCGTAAATATATAGCTAGTAAAAGAAAAATGTTTTATCTAGCAAAACTAAAAATACAAAAACATGAATTTTAAAGACTGTTATCCTCATTACTGTATAAACTAAAATTATGAAAATCACCTTCTATCATAAGAATGTGAACGAGGCTGAAGATCTCTGGACCAGGATCTTGACTTTGATCTTGATTTCCTTCCTCCTTTCTTTCGGCTGTATGTTCTACTATCTGAAGAACTGCTAGAGGAGGACCGTCTACGGTGTTTCTTTTTTCTCTTGCTTCTGCTTTCCTCTTCAGTATCTGATGACCGACGTCCCATTTCTGTAAGCATAAGTTTGAAGAATATTATTTCTAACATGGTGGCACAATGGATGAAATGCAATATACTAATTTTTTATTTCATTTATTTATTTTAGAGACAGGGTCTCCCTCTGTATCCCAGGTTGGAGTGCAGTGGTACAATAATAGCTCACTGTAACCTGGAAGTCCTGGGCTCCCGCGATCCTCCCCCATGGCCTTCCAAAGTGCTGGGACTACAGGCATGAGCCACCGTTTCTGGCCTCAATGTACTACTTTTTATAAAACTTTGTAAAATTTTTTAAAGTCTTATTTAAAGTAAAATTGTTTATGTGCCTTGCTTCTTGACAAGACATGAGAACAGTTCTTTATACCAATTGTCTCATATTTTAAGTTATATTTCTCATTAATTATATGACATTTTCTTTAGTAATCAACCAACTATTCCTTTATTCTCACACTCCCTGATGACAAAAGATATTTTACTATCTTAGAGTTGAATTTTTTTTGTAACAGAAAATTCTACATCTTTAAATAGCTAAAATCTCATTAGTCATCAACAAAGTACAAACTGAAACAATGAACTATAATTATCATTTCACTTGTGAAACTTAGGGGAGAAAATATTAACTAAAGTACTAAAGTTGACGAGGTTATCGTGAAATCAGTCAGCTCTTCACACACTGCTAATACCTATATAAGGTAGTAGAATAATCTTTTTAGAAAGCAATAAAACAATAATTTAAATTAAAAAGATATAGATATTATATAATAGATATCATATCTATAATAGATATATAATAGATATCATATCTATAATACATAGTATATAATAGATATCCACATTTGTATGTGTATATTACACATACACATATAATTTATATCCATGTTAAGAAATATGTACACAATTGAATAATCTAAAAATGTTGATGCTTTTTTGACAAAGAAATCCTATTTCCACAAATACGTCGAAAAAATTATCTAAAGGATATATTCATTAAAATATTCATCACAGCATTATTATAATGGTATCCATTGAGATAATTTAAGAAAATATGTACATAAGAAAATTAATATTTAAGTGATGAAATATAATTTTCATAATATAAAATATAATTTTTCAAACTATTTCTATATAGTTATGGTAACATGGACATTTAGTATAGAACAGAAAAAACAAATAGAACCTAAGGCTTTCATATTAAGGAGTTAACTTAGCTGACAAGAAGCTTAGTTGTCTTACTTTAATCTTTAGATTCTCATATGCAATACTATTTTTTATTAAAATAGTTATTAGCTATCTTTCAAAGTCATATAAAAACAAGATCCATTCATTGTAGTCACTTAGGATAAATAAAAGCTCATATCATCTTTAATATTTATTCAAAATAAGTTAAATACCATCACTACAAACAAAGTATTATGTTGGTGCAAAAGTAATTGCAGTTTTTGCCATGACTTTTAATGGAATATATTTTTACATATAAAATAAGTATATATTATATATTTAATATATTAAATATACATTACACATATTATATATTTAACATTAAATATATTTTAAATACCTGTATAATATATATTTAGTATTAACTATATATTTAATATATTAACATTAATATATTAATTCTATATTATTTATATATTTAATAATTATATTCCATTAAAAGTAATAGCAAAAACCACAATTACTTTTGTGCCAACTTATAATATGTTAAATTACTGCTTTGCTTTCAGAAGCATCAGGTGAGCCAGCCCCTCCCTGATTCCAATACAATACCAGTTGAAAAAATCTCTTAGGACTCAAATTAAAACTTTAAGTTATTTACCTAAAGCCAGAATTAAGGATTTTAAATTTGCTCTGAACCTCCAAGTTGTTCACATGTCTAAGATTTTACAGTTTAACAAAACACTGGGAAGACTTGGTTTTGAAGCCTTCAGTAAATCACTAACATATCTAAGCCAGTTTCATTTGAAAAATGAAACTACAATAGGTAAAAGATTACCATGATACTTTCCAGCTTTAAATGATTATGAAAGTATAAATATGTACATGTATCTATATATATAAATACAAACATACATTTAAATACAAACATAATACAGATGTACATAAGGTATATCTGTACACACATATAAATTCAAACATGTACATGATACCATTTATACATAAAATATATACATATATCCATTTTATATATATAAAATAGATATCCACATATATATGTGTGTATATTTTTTATATATATATAATATATACACACATATATCCATGTTAAGAAAGATGTACATAATTGAATAATAATTTTATTTCTTGGCTTTTAATTTCTTTCTTGTTTTCACCCTTAATCATTTAAGAATGTTCTTTACACACAAACAACCATTTAAATTAAGATGACCTTTTACTATCTTGCTATCTTGTTTTAAAAAATACCAAAATAAGATTAAAGAAATTAAAAAGTATAAATTTGAAAGGGTAGAGACTAGAAAACAACAGGAACATAAGATATGTCAACAAACTTTTGGCAAATGAAAAACACATGGAGGATTTAGAGGTAAGAAAGCTTATTATCAGGCAACTGTAGAGAATTCCAAGAGAAAAGCAAATTCACATAGCAAAAATCAGAAAGGATCAGGAATTTAAGACATCAGATACCAGAGCAGGCACAATGAGGCCACGAAGCTAAAAACAAAAAAATTGATTGAATTTATGTAGTAGTGTTCCCGAGTCCCTCCATTCTACCCAGCCAGGTGATACTCTTCCCCAATCCCCAGAGGAGATAAGATTTATTTGGGGGGGAAAATGAACCAAAGAAGCACCAGGTCCAAGGACACAGTAAAAAAAAGACAGAGATGCCGGGCGCGGTGGCTCAAGCCTGTAATCCCAGCACTTTGGGAGGCTGAGACGGGCGGATCACAAGGTCAGGAGATCGAGACCATCCTGGCTAACACGGTGAAACCCCGTCTCTACTAAAAAAATACAAAAAACTAGCCGGGCGAGGTGGCGGGCGCCTGTGGTCCCAGCTACTCCGGAGGCTGAGGCAGGAGAATGGCGTAAACCCGGGAGGCGGAGCTTGCAGTGAGCTGAGATCCGGCCACTGCACTCCAGCCTGGGCCACAGAGCCAGACTCAGTCTCAAAAAAAAAAAAAAAAAAAAACAGAGATGCTAAACTAAAGGTCAAAGAGATTAAGTTGGCCAGGTGCAGTGGCTCACGCCTGTAATCCCAGCACTTTGGGAGGCCAAGGCGGGCAGATCACGAGGTCCAGATATCGAGGCCATCCTAGCTAACACAGTGAAACACTGTCTCTACTAAAAACACAAAAAAAAATTAGCTGGGCGCGGGGGCGGGCGCCTGCAGTCCCAGCTACTCGGGAGGCTGAGGCAGGAGAATGGCGTGAACCCGGGAGGCGGAGCTTGCAGTGAGCCGAAATCCCGCCACTGCACTCCAGCCCTGGCAACAGAGCGAGACTCCGTCTCAAAAAAAGAAAAAAAAATATAGTAATAATAATGCCATTGTGGGAATCTCTATTTCTGTCCTTTATACTACATCTCTGAGTAAGGCACAAACAAGCAGAAAAAAAGGGACACAGATCTATGTGCCCTGGGGGTGACCAAAAAAAGAGAACAGGAGGTCAGTATAAATTTTTTCTTTGTTCTAATTACAAACAACATAATTTATCCATAATAGAAGGCTGGTTGATTACATTTAACACAGGTTAATGAAAGATAGAAAAATCCTTCCCTGGAACATACCTAAAAATAACAAGAGCCATTTACAACAAACCCACAGCCAATATCATACTGAATGAGAAAAAGCTGGAAGAATCCTCTTGAAAACCAGCACAAGACAAGGATGTCCTCTCTCACCACTCCTATTCAACATAGTATTGAAAACTCTGACCACAGCAATCAGGCAAGAGAAAAAAAATAAAGGGCATTCGAATAGGAAGACAGAAAGTCAAATTGTCTTTGCAGATGACATAATCCTATATCTAGAAAACCTCATCATCTCAGCCCAAAAGCTTCTTAAGCTGATAAGCAACTTCAGCAATGTCTCAGGATACAAAATCAATGTGCAAAAATCACTAGCATTCCTATACACCAACGACAGACAAGTAGAGAGCCAAATCATGAATGAACTCCCATTTACAACTGCTATAAAGAGAATAAAATACTTAGGAATACAGCTAACAAGAGAAGTGAAGGACCTCTTCAAGGAGAACTACAAACCACTGCTCAAGGAAATCAGAGAGGACCACAAAGAAGTGGAAAAACATGCCATGCTCATAGATAGGAAGAATCAATATCATGAAAATGGCCATACCACCCAAGGTGATCTAAAGATTCAATGCTATTCCCATCAAACTACCATTAACATTCTTCACAGATTTAGAAAAAAACTATTTCAAAATTCATACGGAACCAAAAAAGAGCCCATATAGCCAAGACAATCCTCAGCAAAAAGAACAAAACGGGAGGCATCACGGTACCTGACTTCAAACTATACAAGGCTACAGTAACCAAAACAGCATGGTACTGGTACAAAAACAGACACATAGACCAATGGAACAGAATAGAGAACTTAGAAATAAGACCACACATCTACAACCTTCCGATCTTTGACAACCCTGACAAAAAACAAGCAATGAGGAAAGGACTCCCTATTTAATAAATGGTGCTGGGAGAACTGGCTAGCCATATGTAAAAAATTGAAAGTGGACCCCTTCCTTATATCTTATACAAAAATTAACTCAAGATAGATTAAAGACTTAAATGTAAAACCCAAAACTAGAAAAACCTTAGAAAAAAATCTAGGCAATACCATACAGGACACAGGCACAGGCAAAGATTTCATGGCAAAAGCTTCAAAAGCAATTGCAACAAAAAAAAAAATTAAAATGGGATCTAATTAAACTAAAGAGTTTCTGCACAGCAAAAGAAACTATCATCAGAACGAACACACAATCTATAGGGGAAAAATTTTTGCAACCTATACAACTGACAAAGGTCTAATATCCAGAGTCTATAAGGAAGTTAAACAAATTCACAAGAAAAAAAAGCAATCCCATTAAAAAATGGGCAAAGAACGTGAACAGACACTTCTCAAAAGAAGACATTTATGCGGCCAACAAACATATGAGAAAAAACTCAACATCACTGATCATTAGAGAAAAGCAAATCAAAACCACAATGAGATACCATCTCATGCCAGTCAGAATGGGAATTATTAAAAAGTCAAGAAATGCCAGGTGCGGTGGCTCACACCTGTAATCCCAGCACTTTGGGAGGCTGAGGGGGGCAGATCACGACGTCAGGAGATGGAGACCATCCTGGCCAACATGGTGAAACCCTGTTTCTACGAAAAATACAAAAATTAGCTGCGTGTGGTGAAGCGTGCCTGTAATCCCAGCTACTCGGGAGGCTGAGGCAGAATTGCTTGAACCAAGGCGTCAGAGGTTGCAGTAAGCCGAGAATGCGCCACTGCACTCCAGCCTGGTGACAGAGCAAGACTCCATCTCAAAAAAAGAAAAAAAAGTCAAAAAACAACAGATGCTGGCAAGGCTGTGGAGAGACAGGAACACTTTTATTAATAAACTATGAGTGAGAATGTAAATTAGTTCAACTATTGTGGGAGATGATGTCACAGGAATCATCCAGAATGGGCGATTCTTTGAGGAATCACCCGTGTGGTGATTCACCAAAGACCTAGAACCAGAAATACCATTTGACCCAGCAATCCATTACTGGGTATATACTCAAAGAAATAGAAATCATTCTATTATAAAGACACATGCACGTGTATGTTCACTGCAGCATTATTCACAATAGCAAAGACACAAAATCAAACTAAATGCCCATTGCTGATAGACTGAATAAAGAAAATGTGGTACATATACATCATGGAATATTACAGAGCCACAAAAAAAGAATGCGATCATCATTTGCACGGACATGGATGGAGCTGGAAGCCATTATCCTCATCAAACTAACACAGGAAGAGAAAACCAACCATCACATGTTCTCACTAATAAGTGGGAGCTGAACACTTAGAACACATGGACCTGGGAGGGGAACAACACACAATGGGGCCTGTGGTAGGGGTACAGGGGAAGGGAGAGCATCAGGAAAAATAGATAACGCATTCTGGGATTAATATTTAGGTGCAGCAAACCACCATGACACACGTTTACCTATGTAACAAACCTGCACATTCTGCACATGTACCCCAGAACTTAAAATAAATCCTTCCTTAGAGAAACCAAGAAAAGGTTGAAAAACCACTGTGACAAAACTATAAATATTTCAAGTGACACATTTACATTTCAGAAAAATTACACTGAAATACAATTAACCCCAATAAAAGAAAGCAAAAGGTCACCGTATTTCTTTGTTATAGTTAACTTCAAACATTTATTCACAAAAGGGAGTGAACACTAACAGCAAATCACAAGGTAGATCTCAAAATTGTCTTCTCTATGACAGGTACTGAAGTCCTACTCACCACCACAGACATAAACTTACCCTTAGATTTCCATAATGTCATCAGCATGTAATTAAATATACTTGCCAATTCAAGTCATGGTAATCAATTTATATTACATACTCCTAGTAAGGAAGAATTCTTTATACTTAACTCCACCAGTAAGGAGCAATGAACGGAAAGACACATTAATAGTTCTTTCTGATAAGGGCAATGAATGATGAATGGAGCACAGGCTTTTAGAGTCCCACAAGCTAACAATTTTCAATCTATCTGTAAGTGAAAGAGACAACATGGGACAGAGCTCCTATAGCTCTTGGCTTCCTGTTCTCACTCTAGTTCTTCCTGGTTGTAGCCTCATGGTTGCAAAACTCACCCAACTACTCCCACTACAGAATTGAAGCCATGGCATGCAATGACTACAGGAGGAAATCAATTTACAGAAACATCTTAATGTAAAGTTCAGGTGCCTGATTGAAGAGGTGAAACCAACATGTGGTCATTTAAGAAAAGAGATCTCGAAGGACTACACAAGTAGTTCCTTTGTCCAGTTATTGATAAGGGTACAAGAAGCAGTTATCTTTTTCAGAAAACAGGCAATCAGTTTGAGAGAACAAAGATTCCTAAAGGACATGATAGCTTATAATTACTTCTCCACTACTCACTCATTAGTATATCAAACTATAATTTTCTTGATTCTGGATACATGGCCAGAAAAAGTGAAAAGAATGTTGATTTCAATGGGAAATCCACCTCAAAGATGAAAAGTAAAAATGGGGTGAAAACTAACATATTAAGAAATCCATAAACAAGTACACAACTCTTTATAACAAAAGAGATAAAGAATTCTGTCAAAACACTTCTTCCATCACAATTAAAAACTTGCAAGCATCTTTCTTTTTAAAAACGCATGATCAATCATAGGAATTTATCCCCAATGGTTTGGAAATGAAAGCAGGAAATACAACTATAGATCTACTATAACAACCCGCTTTCAGAACTTTTCCAATTCATAACACCCCTCTTTGTGAGACTGGTTGAGTTGGCAAGGCCAATTAACAACAAGGTGCCAGCTGTTTTTCTCGTTTTCAGATTCTGACATTTTTAGCCCTCTTATTGAAAAACATAAATAAAGTGTTATATCACTTAGCATGAAATCTTTGCCTGCAAAGAAAGTGAATATTTGTAAACTCTAAGACTAGAGAGGCTCTTAAAGGATACCTAGTTTCCCCCAAGGTTGCAACTGTCACACCTGCTCCAAATCTTAAACCTGGGAACTCTGCTTACCTCCTTCACTTAGAGCTTTTATAATACATCTAAGTTCAAACACGACAGCTCGAATGCTTTCCTGTGACAACAAAAGACATTTGAATTTATGTATCTACTACCTAGTTAGTTGGAACACAATTGGGTTACTGTTAATTCTGGAAGTGGAAAATATATATATATATATATATATATATATAAAATTTTTTTTTTTTTTTTGAGACGGAGTCTCGCTCTGTCGCCCAGGCTGGAGTGCAGTGGCCGGATCTCGGCTCACTGCAAGCTCCGCCTCCCGGGTTTACGCCATTCTCCTGCCTCAGCCTCCCGAGTAGCTGGGACTACAGGCGCCCGCTACCTCGCCCGGCTAGTTTTTCGTATTTTTTAGTAGAGACGGAGTTTCACTGTGTTAGCCAGGATGGTCTCGATCTCCTGACCTCGTGATCCGCCCGTCTCGGCCTCCCAAAGTGCTGGGATTACAGGCTTGACCCACCGCGCCCGGCCCAAAAAAAATATTTTTTTGTTTAGGTTTCCAGTGTGCATTTAAAGATACACAACTTCTGAGAGAAATTACGTCAAGGTTAACCTAAAATCAAGAGCAGGCAACATGCCTTACGGTGCATTATAACATCTTGCAAAAGTAAACAAAGCCATATGCTCTTAGTCACATGGCCACAAGTACAGAAGTCAAGGGAATATATAGTGTGTTTAAGGCAAGCATATTTATACTCCAAGAAAGGAACATCTATTTCACCCTGCACCACTTCTCTCAGCAAGCCAGTGTGAGCCAGAAAGGGTAGGGCGGAATCAGAAAGAGGTGGATCTAAAGCAGGGAAAGCGGAGTGGATGGGATAGAGGGCACCAGAATCCAGCCTCCCTCTTGATCCACCCTACCTAGAGCTAGTGAGGAAGCGCCAGGCTTATATTGCAAGATGAGCCAGGAAACCCAAAAGCAGCGATGAAGAGCCAGGAATGGGGGGCGAGGGGAGGAGTCGGCGAACTCTCCGACACGTCCTCAAGACAGAGGGCCAAGCTTGAGGCCTGCGGCCACCCACCCACCCATCCTACAGCCACCAGCCTTGACCCAGGGAGACCGGAGCCTCCCAGGTGCGGGACGCATGCGCACGTTGACACTGCACACGCCGCGAGGCCGCCGCCCACCCTCTGCCGACATCCAGCGCAAACTGCGGCAGGCCCCACGCCGCCTCTTGCCAGAGCAGGGCCTCGGAGCCCCGCAGCCACGGACGCCGCTCGCCAGGCCCTGGTCGTGGGCATCACCTCGGTCCAGACCTTTGGGCTCACACCTTCCGCTGACGTGCAAGCGCCGCAAACCCTGAGACGTTTCTTTAGATCAGGGCGCCGCCGGCGTACACCGAACTTGCTTCAGTTTAAGCTCAGCGCCTTCCTGGTTCTAGCGCCAGGCAGCTTCAGCCGAGATATCGAGTGCATCGATGGATGCTGCCAGGCGCTGGGAATGCCGAGGGAGTAGATTTTTAACGCTGCCAATTTTTTGTTTGGCGTTTGTTTTGCGTGCCTGTTTATTTTGATTTTATTGTTACCAAAAGCAATAAAGGTGGGACTGGAGAGTGTTATTGTCTTAGTAGTCGTCGTTATCGTCATGGGTAATCAGTAAACAAATCTGCATCGTAGGAAGTTATGTTTATGACACCTACACGAAACAAAATTGGTTATCTCATGCTGGGGGAGGAGGAAACTCGCGCAACGATAATAAATCATGGGAGTGTGTCTGTATAGAGTCTAGTGTGATTAAATTGTAATGATTTATTTGCAAAAATGCATTAAAAGTCGGTGTTTCTTCTGCCCTGAAGGTGAAGGCACTCACAAGTTGAGTGCAAATTAGTTTCTCAGATTAAAGTAACTGGTTAGTAGAGGAATAGGAGAAACCTGCCTGAGGCGAGGCGGGGAGCGGTTTCTTCTGAAGGAGAAATCAAATTTATAGGTGTGTGGAGTTTTTTAATTTAAACCAATAGAAATTAAAGAGACTCAGCATTTTCTGTAACTCATACTACATAACTTATTTTTCCTTACGTGAAAATTATTTTTTCCTCATTTACGCTTAAGCAAAGCTAAAAAGATAAATAAATTGTTGGCCTGGGTTTTGGTCGACTATGAGAACCAACTCATTCACCACTGCTAGATAACCAAGCTACAATTTTCCGCAGATATTTGAGATGGTAAAAAATCACCTCCACAATATATTTTTCATAAATAATGTACCTTAACTAGCCAATTTTGAGGCACCATTTTAAAACTTAACTACTACAACACTATATGTATATTTTAAATAATTCAAAAGCTGGGGAAACCCTTGGGTCCTGAATTTTATTGGAACCTGTGTATCCGTCCACAGACTGTCAGCTGAGCTTTACCATAAATGCTTTTTTTTTTACCAAAACTGTATTTTGAAATGTCCTATCTCTGGAAAATATTTGCTGTTTAATGAAACAAAATCGTTGGAACTTTGTGAGCATTTATTAGTATATGATTTTATAACCTTGATTTTTTTTTTAAAGTAAACTTCCCTTAGGCCAGTGGGAATCTGTGGTCAGACACTAAAGATTTCTCATAGCTCCATCTGTTATCAACACTACTATTCCTAAATATGCAATGAGCCAAAAAGCTGAGATCATGGGAAAATCTATTGGTTTGAATTACACAATAGTTGTGTCTGTGACTTCCCTGATTACCTTTAAAGTGGTCATCTTTCCCTCAAGCTCAGTAGATGAAAGATGAGTTCAAACCTAAAAATCATGCTTAACAAGGCAAACTAGTAGCTGGTGGGTCTCCTGATTCCTTGCCGACTTCTAACAGTGGTTATTTTTGAGTTATTTATGAATATGTATTTAACACCTCAGTTTGAGAGCACCTTGAGCACCATATCCACTTAGCTCACCCCATTACTGGCCTTTCTGCTAAATAATCTTAAAAACAGATTTTCATAAAGGATTAAAGTTTTTTTATTATTTTCCTCTGATAATATCAGAAAGTAGTTACAGAGAGTAACCCAAGACTCAATGTAAAATTGTTTCTAAATTTGTATAACTTTGGAAACTTTGAGTATTTGAGTCCCTTTTGTGGTGTAACAAAACAAAAGCAAGTACTGACACAATGTATTAATACCTAAAAGCTATAGCTGTGGAAAAATTATAGACATTGGTTCTCCTAAAAGTGGCAAAAAATAAAATGTTTTAGAAAGGCAAAACATTTCCAAAAAGCATGATATGCATAATCCTTAAATTCACCAAATGTGAACATTTTAATATGAGTATTGTAGAATAACATAAGGTTATATCCAGCTTCTATTTACATCTATTTGAGAAACACTAATATATTAAGTTATAATTGTGTTCTCTTTTTACAAGTATTTCAGATTGTTTTGACAGAACTTCTTAAATTATCTGCTAATTTGTTTTGATGCCTTAACCAATATATGGAAGATATACATATTAATGTTCTGTAATTCCTCTTATTTTTACTAAGAGTATTAGATCCAAAATAATGATCAAGTTACCTTTAACTTCCAGAAAGTCTGCATTAATATTCAGATACTTGAAAATGTCCCCTAAGCCACACTTAAAGAGGTATATTTGTTTACACACTTAAATATAACTTTTCATATGTAAATATTCTTTTGTGAGTATATATTTGCATAGCCACACTTCTCACAGCAAGCCCTGTCCGGCACAATACAGACAAATGACTCAGGAATATAGACGTTCCTCTAATGTAACAAACCGTTCCGATGAAAATAGACCAGAAATAGAATTTTAAATCGTTGCGGGGGGAGGGGAGGAAGAGAGAGAGAGAGAGGACGTTTACTCCTGGCGAGCGTCTCTTTTTTAGCACTCCGCAATAAATGAAATTAGACGAGGTACAAACTTAACGTCGATTTTTTTTTCAGACTCGAAGAGGGATAATCTCTTGTTTTTCAAATTAGTAAACAAACTCGGATGTTTCCCAAGATGCTAAAGAAGAAGTCCTGTAATTCATCATAGAGGGGTTCGGTTGCAAGGAGCAAGGGAGAAGGGTGAGAGTTCTGAGACCTCAGAGGGGAAACGAACGAAGTCGAGCTGTCCTTGACCGGGCGCTAAGGAAACACTTTAAAATGAGATCTGTCAGCTAACAGCTGCTCGGGAAACTTGTTAAATCGACCGGTCCCTTTTAGCGGGGTCTGTCCATAGAGGAGTCAGCTAGGCTCCAGGACACGAATAATAGAGCGAATAACACGGACCGAGGGGCGAGGAACTTGGAGGAGAACCGGACTCAACCTGCCTGCGTGCCGGGAAGCTCCTAAGAGAAGCTGCGCGGGTCGGAGAAGGTGCAGACAACCCTGACTCTGGGCAGGATGATGCCGGGCGGTGGAGCTACTGCCGGCAGGGGTCGAAGGTGTGAGTGAGAGGCGGGGATGCAGGATTGGGATGCGGGCTCAGGATGCGAGAATGGGATGCGGGGCCTATAAACTGCTGGGCGATTGATGCAGGGCAGGGACGAGGAAAAGAAATGCGAAGCTGAGCAGTTGCGAGGCATCCTGACTCCAAGCAAGGCTGTAGGGAAGGATGTAGTGTCGGGATACCAGACTGACTCTAAGAGCTGCGCACTTGTCAGTTTCCTCTTGGCCCCACCCCGCGGGGTCTATCCAGCTCCCCAGTGTTTAACTAAGTCGTGACACCAACGCAAAATCCACGCCTAATTAAATTAATTAGGGATTCTTGTCAATCCTGGATTAATGGCCAAGAGCATAGGCGGCAGGGGCTATCTGGAAACCTGAGCGGCCGGGGACCGGCCTCCTCTCCCCGCCCCCTCCAGTCCCCCTGTGCTGCCCTACCACTCCAGCCCCAGCCCGCCCGAACTCCAATCTCTCTCTCTCTCTCTCTCTCCTTCTCCTTCTCCTTTTCCCCTCCCCAACCCCCGGTAGAGGCGCGACTGCTACCCGGGAAGGGGGCTCACTCCGAGTTGCGCGGGGAGGTAATTTACTCAGAACAAGGGGCCGCCTTTAGGAAGTATAAATAGTGAGACTTCAAGCGCAGCGTCGCTATCAGATCTGAACTCTCCGCAGGAAGAATTGTCAAAGATCTTAACATTGAACAAGCGCGCTCCGGCAGGGAAGCATCAGTTCCCATTTCCCTCCGGCGGCCCCCGCCCCTTCTCTTCTCCTCCTCCTCCTCCTTCTCCTCCTCCTCATCCTTCTCCCCCTCCTCCTCTTCTTCTTCCTCCTCCTCTTCTTACTTCTTTTTCTCCTACTTCTCCTCCTCTTTCTTCCTTCTTCTCCTCTTTTTCTTCTTCTTCCTCCTCCTCCCTCTCCTCCCCCACCTCCTGTCCCATTGATGTGTTATTATTGGGGGGGCTGGAGCAGTAAAAAAAGAAGAAGGAAAAAAAGAGCGGGGCTCGGCTGGCAGAGGTTGAGCGCCGGGCTGACGTGCGGCGGCGATGGAAGAACTTACGGCGTTCGTCTCCAAGTCTTTTGACCAGAAAGTGAAGGAGAAGAAGGAGGCGATCACGTACCGGGAGGTGCTGGAGAGCGGGCCGCTGCGCGGGGCCAAGGAGCCGACCGGCTGCACCGAGGCCGGCCGCGACGACCGCAGCAGCCCGGCAGTCCGGGCGGCCGGCGGAGGCGGCGGCGGAGGAGGCGGAGGCGGAGGCGGAGGAGGCGGAGGAGGTGTAGGAGGAGGAGGAGCAGGCGGAGGAGCTGGAGGAGGGCGCTCTCCCGTCCGGGAGCTGGACATGGGCGCTGCCGAGAGAAGCAGGGAGCCGGGCAGCCCGCGACTGACGGAGGGTAACGACCTGACTGACCCCGGGCAACGGTTCCCCTTCCCTCCTTCCTGACTCTTCTCGGGCAGGAGAGGACTCCGAGGCCCAGCGGGGAGGGGAGAGGGACGCGGAGAGGGCCCTGGACCCCAGCTTTGTAAGCTGGAGTGATAGTGGAAGGGTGGGGGTCCGGTGGTATGCTCGGTCGTGGGTGGGGTCCTAGTGTGTTGTTGGGGAGGAAGCGTGTGGGATTTGTGCGCGCCCTTCCCAGATGTTCCCATTCCATCGAAATGCATTTTTCACCAGCCGGAGAATGGGCCCGCAGCCCGGATGGCCCACAGGCGGACGTGGAAGTTCGCGGGGCCGGGCTGCAGGAGGGGGTGCCGGACCGGACGGCGGGACTAAAGCTAGCCTCTAGCAAGGAGTTTGCAGGGAGGGAGAAGGGGAGAGGTGGATAGCTCGCCTCGTGTTTGGGGCCGCCAAGACCCCTCGAACTCCGCAGAGACCCTGAATCTTTGGATCTTAGGGGCCAAAACTTCCCATTCTTTTTGAAGGTAGAAGGAAGCCAACGAAAGCTAGGGTCCAGGCTACGCTGCTTCTCCCCGGCGAGGCGTTTCGGTTTCTTGGTGTGTTGGGGGCGGGGACGGGGAGGTGGGGATCTATATTTACACAATTCCTTTAGTGTTTTCAATCACCCAGTACTCGGTTCTCTTAGAGCAAAAATCCTTTGGTGCTAGCGCAGTGTTAGGAAATGTCTTTATCTCAATGGCAGAGCATCCTATAACAATTCAAAGGAGTTCAACAATAAAATTAATTTGGCACTTGGTGCCTGCAGTAACTGGTGTACTGCCATATTTTTCCAATTAAGAAAATATGTGGCATGTGTGGAATCACATATTTAAGCAAGCAATTAAGTTGTTTATAACACGGTCTGTTCCTGTTTAGATCATTAATTGGAAATTTGGGGACAAAAATAGAGATTTTATTAAGTCTATTGATCAACTTGAAATTTGGACATCTCTTCGAAGCCCCAAAACTTTGAGTGGCATCCACTGTGTAGACGACATGTAAGAGACAAAGCCTTCCCACCTCATTGGCAGCATCTGAAGGATGTGTTTTCATATTTTAATTTCAGTACAATATCAGTAAAAATACTTTGCTATTAAATTGGTTCATAATGTTCACTATAATGTTATCCACTTCCTTCCTAAAGAAGGGACAAATGTCCACCAAACGAACTCTGAGAACTAGAAAATACGGCAACACTTAAGATCACCGTAGCTAGTAATGCCCCGCAGGGCCGAGATCTAGCGACTCTTCTTCTTCCAAACCAGCACCAGGTCTTCCTAAATTTGTAAAATGGTGGAATTACTGTCAAGGTGCCCAGCTCAGCCTCCCGGCCTTGAGTCCACAACTACAGGCCCGAACTACAGGTTCGCCAGCGCGCTTGACGGCGAGGTTCAGATCTGAACCCCAGGCGGACGCAGTTCCTGGGACTGTTGATTTCCAAGCTCAGGACAAGTATTAATTTCTCTGCAGACCGGCTCTTCCGGAAATGATTTTTAACACCCATGCTGGCCTGGATCCTGCGCTGGAAAGAACTGCAAACAGTCTCTACTATCTAAACTCAGCTTTGACTCCTTAAAAACTGGAGTCTCTGGTTCGGGCGCAGAGTATAAAGGTTCCAGGGCGATATACATATGGTGACTCTATATGCTCACACTAGAAGAGCTCCTGTTTTTAAAGGGAGGAGAAGGACAGGACAGTGGCAACGGATGTGTGCAAACCCAGAGCAGAAAAATGCATATTTTATTAAACATCCGAGCTGCTGGTTGCATGAAAAGGCTTTGAGCAACCAATAGAAACCGAGGATCGCGAATATTCCGCTTGAACCTGTTGATCTCTGTGGGTTAAGCGTTTAGGGTCGAGTCTGCGTTTCCAAGAGGGAGGGCGAAGGGAGAACAGAGAGAGCGGTTGCTTTCGCCCGCCACCGGAGGCTGGTTTTCCGCCTCCTGCCTTCTGGCCCGGCGTGGGCGGCGAGCCCTTCGGGCCGCCAACATGGCGTGGGCGCCTGTGCTTGTGCGACCCCGGTCGGACAGGGCGAACGGAGATTACCTGGCTGCCCAGGGTACCTTATGCAGGGTTTGGCCCGAGCCCAGGGGCAGCGAGGGGTGTCTGCGGATGCGGCTCCCTGTGCAGCACAACACCGGAGTCTGTTTCTCTCGCTGATACCCTTCGGCCCAATTGTTCCTAAATTAGATCAGCAAGTTTGCGGTAGGCAGAGAGCCGGAGGTGGTGAGAGCTGGCTTGAGAACGAGTCAGCCTTCTGGGAATGGCCGGTGTGAGAGGCCAGTGGGTGGCCTTGCCGCGCCCTTATGTCCAGACCTTGCTCTGTGAGAGGCCTGGCGCTGCGCCTTTGATTTCTGGGAGTGCTCGGGAGAAAGTGAGTGCGAAAGTGAGTGGAAAGCATTTGGCGTTTGCTGGGGAAGGCCGGGAACTGTGGGGTGGACAGTGAGTCGAGGTACGTTTGCGGAGGAGGTGGGTGGTTGACTGCCCACCTTGCCCCGGGCGGCTGCTCAGACTTGACCTTTGCGCTTCTCCGGGATATTCTTCCTCCGAGTGGGGTGAGAAGCCGGATCAGGATTCCACGAGGGGGAAAGATTCTCTATCCTTTTTTGTGACAAATCTGGTAACGGGATTTGCTGTGCTGTTTTTGTCCGTGTGTGTGTGTGTGTGTGTGTGTGTGTGTGTGTGTGTTCGTATGTGTGTGCATGGATGCACGTGTGGCCCCCCTGGGGTGCCCCCTCCAGTGTCCCCGGAGCTGAAAGATCGCAAAGAGGATGCGAAAGGGATGGAGGACGAAGGCCAGACCAAAATCAAGCAGAGGCGAAGTCGGACCAATTTCACCCTGGAACAACTCAATGAGCTGGAGAGGCTTTTTGACGAGACCCACTATCCCGACGCCTTCATGCGAGAGGAACTGAGCCAGCGACTGGGCCTGTCGGAGGCCCGAGTGCAGGTACCCAGCTGCCAGGAGGTCGAGGGCCCAGGGAGCAGAGAGAGCCTGGGGTTGGAAAGAGGCTTGGGGAACACACTCGGGAGGTGGCGGTTCTAGTGTCTGGTGTAAGATGAGAAGGAAAGAGATATCTTTACTAGAGGTCTTATTTTCCAAAGTAGATCTTAGTCCTATAGCACTCCCCTCCCTTTTTTTTTTCCATCCTAACATATGTTCCCAGAAGAAGAAAGCTGTGTTGGGCTTTCTCCCAGAGTTTCTATAAACCACACCCCCCTCGCCTCGCGCTGGCTTTAATGTGGTTTAATCCTAATGGGCCTACTTTTATAAGGCTTAAAAAAAATCCCACAGAAAACGTTTTATCTCTGGATGCCTTGAAAGTTCCAAGGAGTATTTTGCTCTCTGGAGTTTGATTTCCTTGAAGGTCTGCTCTACAGGGTCTAGGTTTGTCAAGCGGATATCCCAATTAGGTTTATAGATGTTCAGACTATAAAGAAAATTAGTAACTGTTAAGTGCAGAAATTTACAGTCTGCTGTTAGCGGTCGATCTCAAACTGTGTGTGAAATAGCGGAGAAATAAACGCATTTTGGCCACTCTTTGTTCATTTGTTTAACCAAGGCAACAAAACTGACCCTAAAGAAATTAAATTTTAAAACAAACCACATATCTTAGTATTTATATTTCCAAAACCTGCCCCCCCCCCCCCAGCATGTGCCATACCCAATGAAGTTAGGATTGAAACAGATTTTCTTTATTGGTCGTGGAGGAAAATGTAATAGCAAAAATAGGCTTTGGGGTCATTTAAAGGAGCAAATTGTGTACTTTCACATACACATATCCTTCTGGCTTTACGGGGAACAAATGTAAATGTTTCAGATTATATTTCCGCTCAAATAATAAAATAGAATAAAATGATAGTCATTATTTGTTTGAACACATGGAGCAGTTTTAGGCCCCCACATCTGCAGCTGTTACAAAGTATCGCTGTAACAGATACTCCCTCGGTCTCTGGGCACAGAGACCACCATCTGTAGCGAACTATGCACAATTCTTAAGGGGCTTCCCGCATCTTGTAATAGGATCAGGAAAAAAAAAAAAAAAAACCCAGAGCAGTCACGTTTAAGAGGAAAAGTAATAATAGGCTGCCTTGGTCATCACAGCATCAGCAGCAGAGCCTTCCTTTTTAAGCCTCTCCTGCTTTGCTCTGTGCACTGAGATCTCCACAGGCTCAGCAACCCCTTAAGAACATGATGATAATTATTACAGTTATGATTATTAGTATCTTAATTCCAACTCTTCTAGAGGAAAAAAAGGCAAGAAGCCTCAGGCCATGTGAATTACACAAAGGACGCCACCCTGGCACACAATCCACCCTCTATTATACTAAATAGCAGAGAAATTTTTGAAGATTTACATTGACTATAACACTTGCTTTCAAAAACATACCAATAAAGGCTCTGAAGCAGTATTTTTACTTTAATGGGGTTTTTAAAACTTTAATTTGTGAGTCAATCAATATGCTTTATTATTGAAAGTGGAATACAAAAGCAAGCTTTATTTGAATTTTTAAAAATCTGTCATACTGCCTGTAAAAGTTGTCAAGTTTAAGCAGGTAACATCCAGGAGAACAAAGTACCTAAGAGTTACTCGCTTTATACATACTTCATTGTCCTTTCACTGAATGCTCTTCTTTTTTTCTCTTAAGAAGTGTACTTTATTGTTGTTTCATACTTTTATTTACATTTTAGTTATTTTCTAGATGTTTTCCTACTATCCTAACTGCAAGCAGTGACTTTTTCTAAAGAAGTAAATTAGATTATCATGATAATGGTACACAATTATTCTGCTACTGTGTTTCACTCTGCTGCACAGAAGAACAGAGAAATTCTAAACTTCTTTGTAGTGAGGCTTTTATGACACTAATTATCTCTCCCCAACCTTTATAACTCCTTCTCCCCAAAAGAGTTATTATTGCTCTGGTGTTTGGTTTTTCTTTAAGATGAAGCTAATTAACATTAAAGGCTATTAGTAAGCACATCCTTCTCAGGTCTTAACTGGGCAAATATCTAAACACATTATCATACTGGTATCAGGTACCAAGTAGAGTTTTAGGCCACAGGGACTCTGTTATGTGAAAAGATGAAATCAGGACTAATAGTAATGTATCTTGCAAAAGTCTATAAAATCTATCTTTCTATTTGTGTAGTTAATTTACATGTTTAACTTTGGAAATTGAGGCTGTTTTATACAATTCAAAGATTGCTTGCTGTATCTCCCAGTTCTTATCTAAACCACGACTCTTTTCTCTTTGCACTCTTGTAATTAAAAAAAATTTTTAGTCATAATATCTAGGTTTTATTTTGTTTTTCTCCCTCCAACCTATAGGTTTGGTTTCAGAATCGAAGAGCTAAATGTAGAAAACAAGAAAATCAACTCCATAAAGGTATGCTTCTTATACAAGGAACATTTGAAAGCCTGAGCAAAGAGAGAAGTAGTGAATATTACTATTACAATGACAGAAAAAAGAAACCTCAAAAATGACAATAGTTCTTGACTTAATAATCCTCAAAGGCTGTTAATGGAGTCCTAAAGTTTGGGAGTAAGTTATATTTATTTAAATTTTGGATACAGTTTAGAAAGATAATAGTCCAATTTCAAAGTAATTAGTTCTATCTTGTACCATTTGGAACCCTGAAAAATGCTACAAATGTTAACCTCACATTATTTTTCTTTTGTACTTTTTACAGGTGTTCTCATAGGGGCCGCCAGCCAGTTTGAAGCTTGTAGAGTCGCACCCTATGTCAACGTAGGTGCTTTAAGGATGCCATTTCAGCAGGCAAGTACAGTATAATTTCAAGCTGTTTTTAAATATAAAAATACCTGACTGTTTGCTCTAACTGTTGAACATCACCTATCTCTGATCCCAGATGTCAATGTCTGCACAGTTGGATAATCTATTTTGAGATGATATAGTGGACCCACTACCCTTTAAAAACCTATACAGCATTAAGGGCCTGAATACCTACTCCCTTCTGTCCTCATGGGAACCCCTGAAGAGGCCTGGGGGCAGTAACTGGCCCTTTAAAAATACACTAAAGGTCGCCCTTAGAGAGAGAGGAAGGAAAAGTCTTTTGATTAAGATTTTGTCAAATCCAATACAGAGATTAGTCTTAAGGTATTTCTAAGGCAACCCTCTAGATACTTTTGTAGGTATTTTCTACCTCTTAGTCACATTAAATAACTCTGACAGAAGAAAAATAAATAAACACGAGTACTCCCAGCTCATACTTTCATTTTTTCTTTCTTTTGTTTTTAAATCTGTTTCTGCAAACAAAGCTTCATCTCTGGTAAAGAGAGAAGTCTTGGTCTTCCCAGGGCTGCCTTGCCTTTGCAAACCCTAAGCCATAAAGAAACCTTTAAGAGTATATTTTAAAAGGACGGCCTGCAGCAATGATTTAATCCTGGGAAATCCCAGTGCTCTGAACTCCCCGCTCTCCAAGCCTGAGGGCGATATCCTTTCCCAACCAGTATCTGACCTTCCCCATCCTCAGCCAGGACCCCTGCTTGGCATGGCTGTGATGTCATGAATTAGCTCTCAGTCTCCAGTGACTTTGACAGGGAGACACATAGGTGTGCCCATGAATTGAGACTCAGTGTCAGGGAGATCTTAGCTCTCTTGGTGCCACAGGACTCTGGCATCCTAATGCTGGGCTTTGGAAACAAGGGAGAATGACTGAAGAAAGAGAGAGGGGTGACTTTAAAAGGAGACCTTTACTGCTCAAAAGGTAATCTTTGGGCCAGCAGCAACAAAACTGTCTGGGAGATTGTTAGAAATTCAGAATCTCAGGCCCCAACCTAGACCTTCTGAATCAGAATCTGAATTTTAACGAGATCCCTGGGTAATTCTTATGGCAGTAAAGGTTAGAAGTACCGACTCACAATTGTGCCTATTGTGGGGAAGATGGAATAACTTCCCTGAATAACATAAAAAAGTTGCGTAGTTTGATTGTTGGTACTCCGTTGTTTTGGTAGTGGGGTAAGAGATGCATGGCAGCATCAGGAGAAGAGGGTAAGGATCCTCACCCACAGTCTTTCCAATATACCATTTCAGCCCAGTTCCCAAGGGAGACGGCCACATTCCTGCAGACGGGGGTTCCCGGGGTGCAGGGAAATAAACCTACCCCAACTGAGTTTCGGAGACCCAGGGGGCAGTGGAGTATCCATGTGGAACCCCAGATTCAGCAACAGGCTGAGAAGGTCACTGTCGGAACAAGATGCGCAGCCAAATGCCCTCTCCCCGTGCCCAAACACAACCCAACTCTCTCTCTGGCCAAGCTGGACGCCGTTAATGCTCTGTTTCTATTCTGTTGTCACCCTAGGATAGTCATTGCAACGTGACGCCCTTGTCCTTTCAGGTTCAGGCGCAGCTGCAGCTGGACAGCGCTGTGGCGCACGCGCACCACCACCTGCATCCGCACCTGGCCGCGCACGCGCCCTACATGATGTTCCCAGCGCCGCCCTTCGGACTGCCGCTCGCCACGCTGGCAGCGGATTCGGCTTCCGCCGCCTCGGTAGTCGCGGCGGCAGCAGCCGCCAAGACCACCAGCAAGAACTCCAGCATCGCCGATCTCAGACTGAAAGCCAAAAAGCACGCCGCAGCCTTGGGTCTGTGATGCCAACGCCAGCACCAATGTCGCACCTCCTCCGCGGCACTCAGCCTACACGCCCTCCGCGCCCCGCTGCTTCTCCGTTACCCCTTTCAGACTTCGAGAGCCGGCCCTCTTTCCTCCTCACTGACCATCCCTTGTTCCCTTTCGCATCCTGGACTCGGAAAGGCAGACTCCACGCAGGACCAGGGATCTCACGAGGCACCCAGGCGCTGTGGCTCCTGCCCATTTTCCTACCCGAGGGCCTAGAATTCGGTTTTGTAGGAGCGGGTTTGGGGGAGTCAGGAGAGAGACTGGACAGGGGAGTGCTGGAACCGAGGAGTTTGGCTCACCGCAAAGCGGCAACGATGGACTCTTGCATAGAAAAAAAAAATCTTGTTAACAAAAAATGAGCAAACAAAAAAATTGAAAGACCGGAGAGAAAAAGAGAAAGAGAACTTATTTCTTATTACTATTTGGCAGAAGCTGAAATTGGAGAACCAAGGAGCAAAAACAAATTTTAAAATTAAAGTATTTTATACATTTTAAAATATGGAAAAACAACCCAGACGAATCTCGAGAGAATGTGGGGGAGTTACCAACTTAAATGTGTGTTTTTAAAAATGCGCTAAGAAGGCAAAGCAGAAAGAAGAGGTATACTTATTTGAAAAACTAAGATGAAAAAAGTGCGCAGCTGGGAAGTTCACAGGTTTTGAAACTGACCTTTTTCTGCGAAGTTCACGTTAATACGAGAAATTTGATAAGAGAGGCGGGCCTCCTTTTACGTTGAATCAGATGCTTTGAGTTTAAACCCACCATGTATGGGAGAACAAGAAAAGAGAAAATATTAAAACGAGGAGAGAGAAAAATAATATTAACACAAAAAGATGCCACAGACAATGATTTCTCTGAGAAATTATTATGGCAAAACTGTCCGGACTGCTGACAGTAAATTCCGATTTGCATGTTACTTGTATTCCATTGATGGTGTGTCTCCTCCCACCCCCTTATCTCCCATGCACTCACTCCATTTTCATCTTCACTATGAAAAACAATACCAAAAGCATCTGGAAATTGATACCTATATCCACATATATATATATATATATATATTTTCCCTGTCTTCGGTCCTGGGGAACAAAAGAAAAAAGTCAGAAAGGGGAAAAATTACACTCATTGTCCTAAGAAGACAGAGGTGGGCAGAACATGTGGGGAAAGGAAAAAGAAAACAAGACCACCAAATGAAATAATGAAGGTGCAGCGCCTCGCTGTGCCAGGCACAATAGGCGCTCAATGAATGTTAGTTCCCACCATTCCCCTTTTCTTGTGTTCCTTCTTGTTGGTTTCCCGAAGTCCTATTTGAAGACAGTGCTTTATTTCCCCCTCTCTATCCCGTCAAATTCACCTTAAATAACACCCAGCTAGATACAGGCACTAGGTTTGTGTAAGATATGTTGATACACACGAACAAAGTTTATTTTGGCTATAATGTGTGGACTGACTTTCAACATTTGCATTTTATCTCACAAAGGTGTATCTATTCAAGTAACTTTTTTTGTTTTTTGTTTTTTTTGGTTGTTTGTTTCAATTCATGTAGCTATTTAAACTGGGATACTTTGGACTAAGCCAATCTGTATCCCATTTCGCTGGCAAGCCTAAGTTTGTGGGGTTTTGTTTTTGTTTTTATTTTACCTTCTAATTTACAAGAAAGAGGAAAAGCTCTTCTAACTGAACTTTGGTATGCGGTTGAGCTTTGTAACTATTTGTTCTCCATGAAAACAAAATTATTTATATTTGACATATTTTTTCTAGTGTATTAAGTTATTTTAAACAAAAGATGTTATCTCATGACGTGTTGTCAGTACAAAATGTGTCGCCTCCACTTCTGTTAAACCTTTTAAATAAGTGCCAAGTTATAATTGAAGACACTTTGCGATCAATTGAATGAAAATATCGTTTCATTTGATGGGGTTCGTGTCATCTTTGTTCCTGTTACTATTAAAATATCCGGGATAGTGTTTCCCTTTTCCCTTTTGATTAATGCGTATCACTCTCTCGAATATACCAACTTGGAAAAGCGCTTGCCTCTGCTCTTACGTGCTGCAGTCAAGGGGCAGTAAGAAGGGTGGCTGTGTGGCTGTCCCTAGCGCTGAGCGCATTTCTCGCCGCCGGCCCCCTCCATTTTATCCACCCAGCATAGAAACAGGGTTATACCAAATTAATGAAAGAACAGATAATAAGTAAAATAACATAGGATAGAGTAACTTCCTTCCCCAAGATGGACTCTTGTTATTCATTTTGCTATAATTTCAACCTTTATCTGGGGACACTTTTGGGAGGAAGGAAAGAGGGATCCTGCGGTGTGAAATCAACCTAGGTTTGGTATGGCATAATCGACAACCAGTCCCAGTTCGTTGACCCTCTCTGGAGCGGGGCAGGTGCTGACTTCGGAGCGGGAAAAGAGCCGCAAAGGCGGGCCGGCGAGGGCACTGTGAAGGGCGGATTCCCCATCTCACACTCCTGTTTAGGGTTGGCTGAAGCAGCTTCTTCATTAGTTAAATTTAGAAGGTGGAAGCCAGAATCGGGTTTAGGAAAAGCCTGGCCTTGAAAATAATGAGGAGCTCTCTCTCCCCGTGTCGTAGCCCCCTTCTTCTGGAAGAAATCCCACTAGTAAAGCCCAAAGGTGCTGCCTGTGTGGGGATAGATGGAGACTTTGAAGACTCGGCCCTGACCAGGTCCGAGATAGGAACTTTCTTTCCCGCGCGGGCTCTTGTGAAGACCGGACCTTCCTCGAAGACTGAAGTGTCCTGAGCGTCCCCTGAGACTCCCCACCCTCGTTCTGGAGGGTGTGTAAAACCCCTGACAAAACCCCACATCCTCCAGCAGTGTTCCCCACCACCCCCACTTGGCCCTCTCCCAGGTCTGAGCTCGTGTTCAAAGCTGTTCCTCAGCATGGACGTGGGCGATAGGTTTCTTTCTTTTAACTTTCAAAGACCACTGAACAGGATTTGGGCCGTACTCAGTGCGCAGGCCTTGCGGGTCTCCTGGTTGATGAACGTCGGTAGTTTTTATAATAAACATCTGCCTGCGGGCCTGGTGCGCCCTGAAGCAGCCAGGCCATCCGCCATGGTCCTGTGGCCTCCAGCGAGCTCCAGTAGGCGCCGGGGCCGGGGGTCCTAACAGGCAGGCTCCAAGCTCCAAACACTAATCCTAACCCAGATCCCAACATGGGTTCGGACCCTGGATACCATGGGGCAGGGGAGATGGTGGCTCCGCCTCGGGGCCAGTCTGTCCCACGCGGCGGAGCGCGGGGGAAGCCCGAGGTCAAAGGAGGCGGTGCGTGCAGGCCTCGCTGGCGAAGGCGCGGGGTATCGGTACAGGAGCGCGGCGACCCGGCGTAGGTCGGTCTGGAATGTCCCGGGCGGTAGGAGCCGGGTGGGTCCGGCTCGGTGTACCGCGGAAGTCGGGCCGCGGCGGGAGCGCGGTAGGCGGAGAGGCCCGCGGAGGCAGCCAGGTGCAGCGAGAAAGGCCAAAGTTTCTTGGCCCCAACCGCAGTGCTCCAGTCGGTCACGGCCTGTGGGACCAGTGCACTCCGGGAGCTCGCGGCGCCCTTGCCTCCTCCTACGCCTGCTCCCTCAAGACTAACGGAAGACAGAGGCCGCTTTCCTTGGCCCTGTGGGGTCTCGGGCTTCGGGTCAGACTCCCACACAGGCTCACCCAAGGCCCGCTCTCCCGGAATGCCAGTGTTCAAACTCTCTGGCAGGCACCTCGGTGTGTGAACAAGAGGTCCAAACCCGGAGTTCCCTGAACCATGCCAAGAAGGGGTCTGAGGAATTCTTCACTTTAAATTTAAATAAGACCCAAATGCTTGTAGTTTGGGTCGAAACTCAATAATCCTAATATAGTTAATAAAGGACACCCCCACCCCCTGCTCCCCAAATCTTTTCGGCGTGCAAAACCTTCCCAAGTTGCAAAATCCATGACTGGGGAAAACTGAGTTAAAAGAGATTAGTTAAGACATCATTAGTGTTAGGGACCCTATGATACAAGAGACACAGTAAGATCCGTGTCTTTGCTTGGAGCTGAACTGACGTACATCTATTTTGAGTTTTTCCCCAGATTTATAACTTTTTTGGGTCCTCAGATGGTAATACTTTAGTATAATGCAGTGCTCAAATTTCGGAACTATTTTGATTTCTGAAAAATGCCTCTTTGGCTTCAGCGACGTAGGATCCGGTTTTTTCTTCACAAATCAGTTTACATCATAAATTGCAAACATTTGCAATAAGATCTCAAGATTGTTTATTTTACATAACCTCAAGCACTTGACTATGTTAAACACCAGTACAGAAAGTCTGTGAAATCAGTTTAATGTGTGTGAGGGAATTAAAGGATCACTCATTTTCATCACGTAAACAAAGCATTTAAGATTGTTTTGATTGTCAGTCTCCCAATTTTTAGTCTTACAATTGACTATTAACTTAAGAGTCATTCCGTGTAAAAATAATTACTGAAGTTATATACTGCTTTAATTAAATATTTCTGGGCAGAAGAAAATGGTATTCTACATTGGGAAGTGGGCGATTGTTTTTAATATTGTATTATTTTAGTTCAAATGGAAATAAAAGTCTGCAAATTCCAGTGGGAAAAAAAGGCCTGAAATGGTTTCTTAATATGCCATTACAACAGTTAGCCAAAATGCATTAAAGCAATATCACAAACCCAGAAATAATAAATATGTCATTCTAATGAGAATGTTAACTTACAGATAATTTATTCAAGATAGTTTTTACATTTCACATGGAATGTCTTATTATGACCTGCTTGACTACTGTGATGCTTGTTCTTCAAAATCTAATTTATATAGGCCTGCAATATACATAATTCATAACTCCTGTTGATATATGTATACACACCCCGAATTTTAAATCTTTACAATATGTTTGGATGTTTACTAGCATGTTTTCAAGACGACTGAAATAAAAACATAAAAAGTGTTAAACATCGAATTGAAAGCAAGTGCTTGCCCTGCCCTATGCCTGAAGGCAAAGTAGCTGAAAATGAAAAAATTAAAAAGGATTAGGTAATTTTCAAGCTCAGGCATTGAGTGAGCACTGAAATATTTCAGACAAAAAAAAATCTTGTATAAGAATTCTGAAAATCCCAAGAAAGACTTACAAATGTGAGTTTATAACACTTCTGATGCCTAGGCATTTTTTTTTTTTTCTCTAATTCACAAAACAAAAATCCTTGAGTCTTGGGGTATTTTGTTTTGGGTATTTTATGTGTCAGTTAAGGTAACCATTGCTTATGCCTTCAGTGCAGGAAAGTTTAGTATAATACGTGGAGTTCTATTGGCATGAGGAAAGGCTTTAGAATATAATCAAATAAATCAAATAGGGAGGAGTAAACATGCTTTTTTCTTGCTGAACAACTCCTCCTATGTCCTGAGTAAGGATCTTTGTAGACTCTCATTCAAGCAGAATAGTGTATGTTTAAGAGCACACACTCTGGAGCACACTTCACTGCTGGATTCAAATTTCACTGCTACTGTTTACCAGTCCTCTGATTTTGGACAAGTTAATCTCTCTGTCCCTCAGTTTCCTTATCTATAAAATGTGGATAAAAATAGTATCTATCTCATGGGATGGTTAGGAGGATTAAATGAGTTAGTATTTGTAAAAACCCTTAGAACAATGCCTTGCACATGTATACTAAGCACTAAATAATAATTACTTTTATTAAAAGGTCAGTAGACATTGACCTTTGTAATAAAAACTTTAAAAGAAAAAAACAATAAAGTGGTGCAAGACAAGAAAACCTTCTCTTGTGGGCAATAAGAAAATGTTAGCTGTTAGTTTGTGATTCTGGCCAATTGCTTAGCTTCTGTGAGCCTCATCTAGAAGATGTGGCAATTGTCACAATGTAGCAAGGTAGTCAGAAGGTTTACCTAGAAGAGCAATTTATAGGTTGTATGTCTCTATATACAAGATACATAATATTGTTACTCTGCCATGCACAGCTAATAAGGTGAGATTTCAGGCATGGCACTTGTCCTCAAGGAGCTTACCATCTGGGCGAAACAGTTCATAAGTACACACCATAGTGCTTGGAAGCATGTGCTAAATGCACTTGCTTAAAGGTATTAGGACACACAATCTGTGCATCTGAATGGCCATACAACACATGTGGGCCTGTTGCCCTGGTTTTGGAAACTAAACCTTCCTTGGAAATGAGTAGTCTTATAAAGGAATGGTGAAGTGACACCCAGAGGTTAAGAAGCACACTTTGTTAGGACTAAATGTATACCATATGTTGTCGTGGTTTGTGTTCCATAGCACCATCTGCATTTTCCTTGGCTGCCCATGTTTACAGAGCGTTAGCAGCAAAATGCCAAAAGATACAAAGGCTGCTGACCAAGGATCTTTACTAGCAGTTTGAAAACACATATAATACAAAGAAAGGAATGTTTAATTACTACTGTAGGGACCTGTAAGATGAACAACTGAGTTACAATTACAGAGTAAATTAAGAAGGACTTCTTTCTAATGCCTAAATTTAGGTATATCACTAATATTGTCCCATATTTTATATAGTATCTGTGAAGAGCCAAGTACTTACTATACATCTTTATTTGGGATGTGTTGTCATAGTATATGGCTAATTTTTAGAGGCAGATATTCTTGAGTTCAAATCTCTGCTATACCAACTATTAGATGTGAAGTTTTAGGTCATTTCTTAGCCTCCTAAAACCTATGACCTCTTAGTATCCTGCAACACACACCTTGCCAATCATTGTGAGGATCAAATAAAAATAAGTTATGTAAAGTGCCTGGTACATAATAGGTTTCAACAAATGTACATCTCCTTTCTACTTCCATTATTTACCTTTCAAACTACTGTCACATAGAGAGGATTTTTAATTTACCTTTTTGTGATTAGAAGCAGTTTTGAAAAATTTTGGGAGGTGGTGTACACCTTAATTCCAATCTCTTATTATAAGTATTGATAATGTGTGTTTATGTTGTGTGCACTGGAGTTTGGAACAAAGCTCTCTTCAAACGTTGCAAAAATTTTTAGATAGAGGTTTTGAGGGACTGTGATTTTAGATCTGCCTCTTTGTGTAGAATAGAAAGGACTCTATCTTGCCCCCAATATCTTGAGGATGTTCTTAATGTGCAGGTTACCCAGAGTCTCCGACCTTCAGTCCTCTCCATTCTGGAATGTCAGCATACACATGGAGCCCTGGCATTAACTCTCTAGTCACTTTGATATTAGATTGATTGTCCTTCTGTTGCATATTTATTGAATACATTTCTATGCTTCTGTAGGAAGGAAGAAGAAAATAAACTATCCTTAAAAATGACTTCAAAAAAGTCTGTTAGTCTATCCAAATTTTCAGTACTTGTGCTACATTGTTTTGTATTATGTTTACTGACATTACTGGCTTAAAGTGTAATTATCTGTCTTGTGTGCAATATATTTATTTACTGAAATTCTCACTTGTCAGCAGTTGTGTTTCTTTTAAGGCTTACATAATTTCCATTAAAATTAGTCTTGCCCAATGCTTGCCTAAAAGGGCCCAGGATTCTCCCTGGGGGAGTTTCAGTTCTAGACTTCCTTTAAAAACTTTTTAGACAGGTGAAATTAGGTGAGAATAGCCATCGAAGGAAGCTTTGGAAAGGAAGAGGCAGGTCCTCTGATTTGCCTTGATAGTAACAGAGAAGTGTGTTAGACAGAATAATGCCCCCTCCAAAGATATCCACATCTTGATCCCTGTAACCTGTAAATATGTTGGCTTACATGGCAAAGGGGGATTAAGTTTGCAATTCAGTTGACCTTAAAACAGGGAGTGTATCCTGGATTATTTGGGTGGATCCCCTGTAATTACGTGGGTACTTAAAAGAGGGAAGCCAAAGAGGAAAGTCTCAGAGAGATGTGAATAAGGAAGAATGTTCAGAGAGATGCACCTTTCCTAGCTTTGAAGCTGGAGGAGCCAGGGAGTGCAAGTGGCCTCTAGAAGATGAAAAAGGTAAGGCAAGAAATTCACTCAGAGTGTGCAGGAGGAATGCAGCCCTTTCTATATACTGATTTTAGTACAGTGAAACTCGTATAGGAATTCTAGGCTACAGAACTGCAAAATAATCAACTTGTATTGTTTTAAGACACTAAATTTATGATAATGTGTGGTAGCAGCAATAGAAAACAAATGTAGGCAGTTTCTGAATTGTTTATATGTGTAAGAGCTTCTCGTCATTTTTTAATGCTGGGGGACCTTCTGAGTGTTCAGTACCCTCAAAACTCAGGGCCAAGATATTTAGCCATACCCTCGAGTGTGCTGTTACTCAGCCATACAGATTGCTATATGCCATATAGCAGAAATGCCACAAATCTCTCATTATAAAATGAAGCCTCCTATAGAGGAAATCTGCAAAATTATGTATATTCTTTTATAAAAAGTGAGTTGGCAATGGAAATCTTTGTCTTGTTTTATTCTCTTCTTATTCCTTCTTTGTCGTCTTCTTCTTATTATTATTTACCTTTTTTGGTACTTAATATAAAGAAAAGGACTGTTAGTTTCAAGTTCTGAAGTTGTTTGCTAATGTACTGACTGAAAGGGAACAGCCTGGGCAATTGAGCTTGTCTGTCAAGTTGGTCAAGGTGGAGAGTAATGTGGTCTGGGGTTCCCAGAGCCCATTGGACCTTTGACCTTTTCTGTTGAGACTATTGATCTAGGTTAATAGTCAGTACCAGTTATGCTGTTGGAAGGGTTGTGTGCCTGTATGTGATTCCTCAGTGAGTACAAATGAGGCTCTAACTAACTCAGAGGGTAATTGGTCCTTTTTGTAGTTTTCCAAGATCAGGGTGGGGAATTAGAATAGATAGGCTTTGACAGGCAAGGTGAAGATTCATTTTTGGAATGTCTGCCATTGTATCCGCGACAAAACAATGGATATGCACACTGAGTTGATTACATCTTTCATACCATGAACTCTGTTCACCAGAGAGCTGCTCATAGAATCAAGTGGAATTAGGAATTGCTGGATAACATGATAACTCCTGAGATTAGTGGCACAGTGAGATAGGTTTAGCCTTGTCCCACTCCCCAATCCCATCCTCTAACCCCACACTACCCCAGCCATCCCATCATCCCATGCTTCTCTTCCTACCTAATTGGGTACAGAATGAGAAAAACAGTAAGTAGGTTTGTGGACTGAATATGCAAAAAGGCATGACTATGCTCTTTGTCTGAAAAGTGGTCCAACCAGAGAGGGAAGGAAAGTCTCCCAAATAGTGGCAATTCCTATGACCCTCTCCTTCTTAGCTCTCCACTCCTTAAAGGAGAAGTTTTCTTTTTCTACCCACCCCATGGGAAGCTCTCATGTTTTTGTCTTGAGGCACTTCCCACTTCTCCCAGATCATCCTTCTGTCCTCCTTCTCTCTCCCAAGTTACTCATTCTAGATGCCTAGCTGCACATAACTCATTTGTTCATTTATGAAACAGATATTTATTAAATACCTACCAGGTGCTTAGACTCTTTTCTTCCTTCTACTTTAACCTGTAGGACTATCCTTTTCTGATTTCCCTTGAGGTCTGTCATTGTTGGAGGCAGTGGTGGTTGAAAGGCAGGGAAGGACATGGTTGGCATGGGATGGGGTTGGAAGGCAGAGGAAGTTGGAAGTATAGAAAGAATAAAGAAAATGAGACAATCAGGTAGGCTAAACTTTGGAGACTCCTACTCACCAGACCCTGTGATATCTAAATATTAAAAGCTGCAAAAGCTACATTAGTAAAGAATAATCCTCAGAATATTTGGAATGCTTCTGCCTTCTTCACAGAAGATACTAATTTCTCATGGCCGAGTACAACTTTTGAAATACAAAACTAAGTCATTTCTTTTTTTTTTTTTTGAGACGGAGTCTGGCTCTGTTGCCCAGGCTGGAGTGCAGTGGCCAGATCTCAGCTCACTGCAAGCCCCGCCTCCCGGGTTCACGCCATTCTCCTGCCTCAGCCTCCCGAGTAGCTGGGAGTACAGGCGCCCGCCACCTCGCCCGGCTAATTTTTTTTGTATTTTAGTAGAGACGGGGTTTCACCGTGTTAGCCAGGATGGTCTCGATCTCCTGAACTCATGATCCACCCGTCTCGGCCTCCCAAAGTGCTGGGATTACAGGCGTGAGCCACCGCGCCCGGCCAAAACTAAGTCATTTCTTAAACATTCTTTTAAATCGAAGGAAAAAAGCCTAATTATAGTTAATTAAGTTCAAAGTATTCAACAAGCATTTGAGCATCTACCGTAAGCCTGGTGCTGACAGTCAATGGAAGCAAGAGGAAGATAAAAATGGTCAACGGAAGGTGGGCATCTTGGAAATGTCTGCAGAGCTTGGAAGAAAGAGGTGTGATTTTCACTGAGAGGTGGGCAGTACCTGACATGGGAGATCTCCTGAGTGTGCATTCAGGAAATGCACTGATTAAAACCTAACTTCCATTTTTGAAAGGCAAATAATACTCAGCAGTGCTTAGTTCTTCTTTTCTAAGTTATATCTTAGTATTCATAATTATATAATATATATTAGGAAAAATTCACCTTCTTTAATCTAGTCACAGCTTTTCTTCTTCTCTTCCTTCCTTCCTCCTTCTCCTTTTGTTTTCTTTTGCAGCTTATCTAAATCTTTTACTAATGCCCTTGAAACATCAAAGAGCCCTTAGGAATTGTACTAAATCTACTTGGCCTGTGCTCTATGAATGGAACAACAAAGCCTGGATGACAGCATATCTGTTTACAGCAAGGTTTTCTGAATATTTTAACTTCACTGTTGAGACCTACTGATCAGAAAAAATAGGTATCTTTCTAAAGATTACTGCTCATTGACAGTGCACCTGGTCACCCAAGAGCTCTGAAGGAGACATACAAAATGATTAATGTTGTTTTCATGCCTACTAACACCACATTTATTCTGCAGTCCATGGATTAAGGAATATTTTTTTGCTTTCAAGTATTAATATTTAAGAAATATATTTTGTAAGGCTATAGCTATGATAGATAATGATTCCTCTGATGGATCTGGTCAAAGTTAATCCTTCTGGAAAGGATTTACCATTCTAGATGCCATTAAGTACATTCCTGATTCATGACAGGTCAAAATATCAATATTAACAGGAGTTTGGAAGAAGTTGATTCTAACCTTCATGGATGACTGTGAGGGACTCAAGACTTTAGTGGAGGAAGTCACTGCAGATGTGCTGGAAATAGTAAGATAACTAGAATTAGAAGTGGAGCCTCAAGATATGACTCAATGTATGCAATGTCATAATCAGTTTGATGGATAAGGAGTTGTTTCTTATGGATGAGCAAAAGAAAGGGTTTCTTGAGATGGAATCTATTCCTGGTGAAGATACTATGAACATTCTTGAAGTGACAATAAGGGATTTACAATGCTATCCTACAACATCATGTGCTACAGAGACTTTTTTTTGTGTGTGAATGGAAGGGTCAGCTTATGTGGCAAACTTCATTGTTGTCTTATTTTAAGATATTGCCACAGCCACCTCAACCTTCAGTAACCACCACCTTTATCAGTCAGCAGCCATCAACATACAGGCAAGACCCTTCATCAGCAAAATGATTATGATTCACTAAAGGCTCAGATGATCATTAGCATTTTTAGCAATAAAGTATTTTTTGATTAAGGTGTGTATATTTTTGTTTTAGACATAATGCAATTGTACACTTAGATTACAGTATAGTGTAAACATAACTTTATATGCACTACGAAATAAAGCAATTCGTATGACTCATGTGTCATGATACTCACTTTATTGTGGTCATCTGGAACTGAACACACAATATCTTTAAGCTATGCCTGTAGTAGGGATAGATATATAATAGGTTATCATAAATGTTAGTGGAATGAATAAGACTGAAACAAATATGTCTAGTATTTTTTAAAGGTAATTTTAGTAGAGAGAAATCTTAGCTCTCTGCGGGTAGATTTAGTGTTGGAACTAGCCAAAGGCTGTTGGCCTTAAGTCTGATGAAGAAGCTAGGGAGTATAATTTTATTATTATTATTATTATTACAAATGAAGTGTGGGACAAAAATTAAGCATGGCTGTTTTGTGATAAGACACATTTTCTTATATGGCTTATAAAGGTTTCTAAATTTTACTGGCACTTACTTGCTTAAGGCAATTTCAAAGATGAATTCCCCAGAAACATTTCAAACTGTGACAGTATTGCTGGACTGTGTTTGGTTTCTCAGGGTGACTACTTTGAAAGACAAGGCTTACTTGTATCTATAAGTTCTTGTATCTATAAGTTCTGGTATCCATGTTAAAAAAATAAGAATCATTATTTTATTGTGACATCTTATTTTCTGTAGTGAATTTACAAGCTACATTTCACTTTATTTCCTGGGCATTTAACTCTTCTCTCTAACACTATCATTTTCAATTCTCTCCTTTGTAAGCACTGTCTCCCAATGCAGCAGCATTTCAAAATTCTATTAAAATTGTTTATTTTAAAAAGCTATTCATAAGACCATTAACTAAGACCAGATTTAACACCAATTCCAGTGGCTGCTCTCTACCCCAAGTGGAAATATAGCCATTTGTTATGATCTTTTGTTTACTGATTTTCAAGCAGTTTTCAATCTGTGTGACACTGATCAGATCCAAGCCAATTTGGACTAATTTTTCAAGTCACTTTTCATGAGGCAATGCATCGAATGCTTTACCAAGTCCAAATGTGTAACATCTGCTCTCCTTTCCCTGATAATTTTACAGCTCTCTCAAGAAGTCAACCACTTTATCAACCATGGAATGTGTTTTATAAGCCTCCATTATTATTGTCCATGATTCTGTCACCTTTTAGAATTTCCCCTCTCCACTTTATTTGCCAAGTCTTGATAAAATATTTATTAGTTAGGCATCTGATACAATTATTCTTCTAGTGGTAACACTTTGTGACTCTAGGTTCACTTGGATTAGATCTATATATAACCTTTTCAGTTATTATGATTTAAAAGATGTAAGCAATAAAATCTGTGTTAGTCATTTTTGTTCATATCCTGGGAGAGATGTTATTCAGACTTGTTGATTGGTATATGTTTCGAGGTTTGAAGTGTTCACTTACCTGCTCTTTGTCATTAGCTGTTTTTTTTTTTTTCCTCTAGGTGCATTTCACAGTTCCCTATCTGTACCATATGTTAAATGGATATTATGCTTGCAACAGCATGCCTACAGAACAGTAAAATGTCTGTACATGTACAGTAAGTTGACTCAGGTAATCTTTGGATACAGCTTAAGCTTTTAATGCGTCTGTCATCTCATTGATATAGATGAACCGTGCTTAATAATATTTGCTTTTAAGGGTTTGAGGAGGTAATTTCTGTGCACAGAAACTGAGAAAAGTTATCTTCATAATTAATTTTTGAGGCAAATTCAAAAAGCTTCCATGAAAACGATGCACTTTTTTTTTTTTTAATGATTTAGGCCCTGCGGTCATTGTGTTTACTAATAGAGTTTAGTTAATTGAATAAATACGAAGATCTTACATTAAGTACCCTTGCATTGATTAAATGTAGTGATATTTTATTAATTTTTACACATAAGTTACTCAATTAACAACCTAAGAATATAATTGACATATTTGGTAGAGTCATGTAAACTAAAACATTGGTTATGATTGATCAAGGATTACCTGAGTATTAATTACCTGACAGCTAGAACACTACTTTTGACATTCTTAAATTTCCCTTGGTTAATCTTATATATATTATAGATTAGTCAGTTTCTCCCTCTTTATATAAAATATTTAGCTTTTGATGTGTTTTGACGTATGGTAAACTTCAATAAGAAGGCAGACATTTTCAGTTTTAAGAAATGTAAATATATCATTCTGTAAGAAATTCCAAAATGTTGGCTATGGGACAATGGAAACCACATGTAGTTTTTCTGCAACTCTCACTATACAAGTAACTGCTTTCAACACATCTTTTCTGTCTCCAGTTTTAATACTAACTGCTTGATTAAATGTCAAATGGAGCAAAGGTCATTTATGTCAGGTGTCACTAATACGCATATTGTTTCCAAAGGATGAAAAACATTTAATTTTGAGTATTTACCACTCTTCTGTGGCTCAGTGGTAATATGTAGTATTCCCAATGCTGCCTATTTATAATCTGAAATTTTAGAGTTGGAGATTCATTAGCTGAATAAAAGCTATGATGTTTTGTTTTTAATAGATAAAAGACAACTTTACATTCTTTCTGTTAGATTCACAATTTAGAATATAGATTTTAGAAATATGTTCAAAGCAGTGCTTCTTCTAAAATCAAGATTAGTTTTTTTTTTTCTGTTATCGATGTTATGTTTATCAATATTGTAAATGTTCTGTCCATTAAATTATAACTACTCACGAATTACAATGGCACTTCTATTTCTATATATAAAAGAAACTACCAACATTTTAAATGTGAATGGAAGAAATTCACATTTAAATGGCATATGTATTTTTAAGCTTAAATTTTAATTTCACTTAAAAGGTAAGTCTGAATCTAGAAAACTGTTCCTAAAGATAAATGATTCAAACTTAGTAGAATATACCTTATAAATGAAAGTATGTGCCTTTGGAATCAATGATTCTAAGTCAAGAAATGGTATTCTGTCAAAGGTGAAACAGAGATACTCACAGAGTAAACATGTTTAGGTTTTGCTTGCTTTGTATAAATATTTAAAATGATGCCTCAATATATATTAAATGAAGAAGAGTGCATTATTCTTTTTGCATGAGGAAAATCAGAAGTCTGCAGTTTTCTTTTTATAAAAATATGGCAATTATTTTTCTCAACATGCCAATCATACACATGAAAGTTTTTTTAAAAGGTCAACATTCTCTGTAGTTCCAAGTTTCTCAATTTATATCAATACGTTTTGGTTGCTATGTTGTCATTTACAGATATTCATATGTGTTGTTTAAAATTTTCTTTCTGCTAAATTCATGAATCATTCTCATAAACATGAAAATATTAAAACAATATATTCCCTTGAAACATATGACTTTTGTCTTTCTGAGACTAATTTTTTCATTAATTATGAGGTAAAGTACATTAAAAGATGTATTGTATAAACATTGTGAATGGATGTGGTCAAATGGGAAGGCTGACCATGGGGTAAGAGCTTTCAGGTTTTTAAGTAAAAAATAAGTGAAAATTGGTGTCACAAAAAATTTGCATCTTTATAATAAAAAAGGACAATATCAACATAAAATGATATCTAATTTCATGCATTTTTAAAATATTGGAGGATGCTTTCTAAACCCTGGATGAGCAAGAACTCTGTTCTAATGACTTCATCAGGCAAATTCATCCACTGCTGGATTATTCTTCACCAGAATGTTTTTCTAGCATCCAGACAAATGATATCCTCTATTTGATATTAGCTGATTGCGGTTTATTTTAATATCCTCATGCAATCTGAGAGATTTGTTTACTTTTGTTTTTATTGCTTTTATTTATCTATGGTGGTGGCAGGAGGTAGGGTTGGGGTGGGACCATAGTGTGAAACGGGGATGGCATTTTTGTGCTTTGACCAGAGTAATTTGGAACTTTTTGCCTTCATGCTTTTCAAAGTATAAGTTTTGTCAAAATGCCAGCTCCAATCACAACACTGAAGAAAGCAGCTTGTAAGTTATTAAAATTTTATTTTTACTAGATGTTTTGTAAGCTGTATGTTGCTACAAAAGGTTAGGTGATGTCTGTATGTTAGAAGACCCAAGATGTTGATCAAATCTAAGAAAAACATTTTCAAATAGAATATGCAAAACAAAAATGACAGTAAATTTTAGGCTACCTTGTACCCTTTTAAAATGGACTCACATTATGTGGTTATTGTTTACAGATTGTCATACTAATCTTCATGTAATTGATTTTTTAATGTATTGTTTTTACATATTGCAAAATTCCTAATTATTTGGTTTTAAGCTGGTAACTTTGAGAATAATTATTCTTTCTGTTCTAGGTAAAGACAGTATCTGAACTGAACTGGTTGAAATAAAGGGAAACAAAATTTCAGTTCTTTTCCTATAGTTTCCATTTCTTTTATTATAATTATATTAAATTTTTAAAAAAATTTTAAAGTTTTCTTACAATTTAAGACTACGAAAAAGGAACACAATTCTTTCATAGATTTGAAAAACAATCTAATCAGGCTGGATGCGGTGGCTCACACCTGTAATCCCAGCACTTTAGGAGGCTGAGGCTGGCGGATCAGGAGGTCAAGAGATCAAGACCATCCTGGTGAACATGGTGAAATCCTGTCTCTACGAAAAATACAAAAATTAGCTTGGTGTGGTGGCACACGCCTGTAGTCCCAGCTACTTGGGAGACTGAGGCATGAGAATTGCTTGAACCTGGGAGGCAGAGGTTGAAGTGAGCCGAGATCGCAGTACTGCACTACAGCCTGGGTGACAGAGCGAGACTCCCTCTCAAAAACAGCACCACCACCACCACCACCAACACACACACACACACACACAGAAAACAATCTAATCAACATTCAGATTAAAAATTTAAAAAATATTGAAATTGGCCAGGCACGGTGGTTCATGCCTGTAATCCTAGCACTTTGGGAGGCCGAGGCGGGCGGATCACCTTAGGTCAGGAGTTCGAGACCAGCCTGGCAAAACCCTGTCTCTACTAAAAATACAAAAATTAGCTGGGCATGGTGGCTCATGCCTATAATCCCAGCTATGTGGGAGGCTGAGGCAGGAGAATCACTTGAGCCCAGGAGGCAGAGGTTGCAGTGAGCCGAGATAGTTTGCAGTGAGCCTGTGCTACAGAGTGAGACTCCGTCTCAAAAAAAAAATAAAAATAAATAAATAAGTATATATATACACACACACATAATATATATAAATTAAATTAGTTTTCCTAAGTTATTTTATAGATATTATTTGTATTTAAATGCACCTAAGATAACTAGGCTTAAGGGTTATTTTAAAAGTACTTTTTTTTAAATGTATAGTTCATAATAATATACTTTTTTAATTGTAAAGTTATAAGGATCTCTCTAGTCAGCAATGTTAACCCTATTTCCAATTACATTTCATTCACTAAATCATCAACATTCAAAATATATGCAATGATACAGGGTGTTTTATATGTGCATGTATCTATATAGGTGCATATCAAGCATAAAAAAAAGGTGAAATTCAAATCAATCGAAGGTAGATAGTTCAGTTATTGACCCTGCTCCTCACTACGTCTTGCTCAGACATTTACCAGCAGAATTAGTAAGGTTCCCAAAACAAAGTGCAGAGCAGGCTCAATTATTAATCTGCCAAAATAGGGAATGCCACAGAATTGTAGTTTTATGTAGAGACAGGTGGGCTTTCGGTCATTTTGGAAGATTCTGCAGCTTGGTGGGAATGACCCCACCTCGAGCTCAGACTGCTGTCTGGTGTTTTAACCAAATCACTTTGCTCTTATTCTTGTCTTGAAACTTAAGCTTGGAATATTCATGTATTCACAAGCGTGCGGTGAGACATAACTAACGGTACTGTGCATGGCATATCTGAAGCACTCTCACTTCTAGAGGTAGTGCTATGTGCCATCCTTTTCTGAAGTGTTCTGAATACCAGCTATTTAGATTTTGGTGACCACTTATAAAAGTCCTGAAAGGAGGGGACATTGCTTAGGTTTCTCTGAAACCCAGTCTCCACTTTTCTCTTTTTCTTTCTCTTCCTTTCTTTCCCTTTCCCTCCCTCCCTTCTCCTCATCCTCCCTTCATTTTTACTCCCTCATATATTTTATTCATAGGTATTTTAAAAGAATTTTTATTTTGGTGGCATAATTTTTGGATAAAATAATAGGTGAAGAGTACCAACATTTTCTCCTTCTCCTCCTCCTTCTCATTTTTGTTCTTTTTCTTCTTTTTTCTGAAACAGAATCTTGCTCTGTCACCCCAGCTAGAATGCAGCAAGTGGCACAATCATGGCTCACTGCAATCTCGACCTCCCAGGTTCAAAAAATATTTCTGCCTTAGTCTCCTGAGTAGCCAGGACTACAGGCATGCACCACCACACTCAGCTAATTTTTGAAAAGAGTTTTTTGTAGAGATGGAGGCTCACTGTGTTGCCCAGGCTGGTCTCAAACTCCTGGCCTCAAGTAATCCTGCCGCCTTGGCCTCCGTAAGTGCTGGAATTATAGGTGTGAGCCGCCACAACTGGCCCAGTGTTCTTCTTCTTTTTTTTTTTTTTTAATTTTCAATAAGATTGAAAATTAAAGATTTCAAAGTAAAGATTATTTTTAATTTTCAATAAGACTCCAATCTAAAAGTGTACAGCATGACTTTATTCAGAATATTTAAATGTAAGAACTGGAAGGAATCTTAGCAGTCTTCTAGTCCAATATCTTCCATTTTCCAAGAAATGAAGCTTGTCCAGGCAGATTTTCCTAAATCAAGAGAAGCTGAGTGTGTTCAAGAATTATTTTTGTTTCCAATAATAATAATTTTTTTATTATAAAAGCAATACATGTTCATTGTAAAAATGTTGGAAAGTACTGATTTTTAAAACTCCCCAGTTATAATCTTATAATCTGGAGAAACCACTTTTAACATTTTAATATATATTTCTTGTCTCTTTTTTCTGTACCTATATGCATGCATTTTTATGATATTGGAACCATGTAGTTTTTACTGTTTTTCAATGCAGTTAGTAGTTTTCTAAAGATGAAATAGGGGCATTGTAAAATATTCCAACAGTACAGAAAAGTAAAAAGAAGAAAGTAAAACTATCACTTTAATTCTCACTGTCCAGAAATAATCACTGGCCAAAATATTAAGACAGTCATGAGGTATACTAAAAAATGACTAGTGAACAATATTAATAATATACTTCCAGATATCCATCAATGTATATATACTCATAAAGATTTACATATATTGATGTTTGGTAATATGCTTTTTTACTCAATAACATCATGTAGATTAACTTCTATGTCAATAAAGAGGTCTATGTTACAATTGTGCTGACTATATAATATTTTATTATACAGATATATCTTGATCTATTAAAAATTTGTATTCTTAATCATTATATTATTACCAATTTTTCTCCTATATTCAGTGCCATAGTAAGCTTTTTATAGCTACCTTTTTGTTTATATCCTTGATTAGTTTCTTATTTCAGATCCCTGGAAGTAGTGTTGCTGGGTGAAAAGCTGCATGTGTTTACACTTCTACCAGCTATGCATAAGAGTCTATTTCCCTATAAATCTTACCAATATTTGAATGTTATAATGTAATATATGCACCATTACTTTTTTATTTTGTATTTACTTTCTAGCAAGAACAAACACTTCCCAACTATGTATTGACCATTTATTATTTTTCTGTTGTGAATTGCCTGTTAGTGTCATTGCTGATCTTAAAATTCAGATATTCATTAGTACATATTAAATGTATTAATACCTTTCTGTCCTATATGTGGCATCTTCTTTAGTAATTTGCATTTTACTTTTAAGTTTTGTACACATTTAGCACACATTGTTTTGTACACATTCTTTTTGTGTGAACAGAGTTTTGAAGTTGTAAGTGGCCAATTATATCAATATTTTACTTTATAATTATTGTTTTAAAAATCATGCTTAGAAAATCCTTTCTTACAGAAATACCATGTATTCATTTATATTTTCCCCTAGTGCTTTTCTCATTTATTTAATATATCTAGATTTTATTTTCATGTAAAAAGTGAGATAAAATTTAACTTAGTTTTATCAGCAACTCTTACTATATTGACTTGTCATATATACCTTTGTCATACACTAAACTTTTTATTTTTGTTTTTGTGTAGTTAAATTTGTCATTTCTTTCTTTGTGTATGTGTGTGTGTGTTTTTTGTTTTGTTTTGTTTTGTTTGAAATGGAGTCTCACTCTGTTGCTCAGGCTGGACTGCAGGGTCATGATCTCAGCTCACTACAACCTCTGCCCCAGGATTCAAGTGATTCTCATACCTCTGCCTCCTGAATAGCTGGGATTACAGGTGTGCACCACCATACCCGGCTAATTTTTGTATTTTTGTATTTTTTTTTTAAGTAGAGACAGAATTTCACCATGTTGGCCAGGCTGATCTCGAAATCCTGACCTCAAGTGATCCACCCACATCAGCCTCTCAAACTGCTGGAATTACAGGTGTGAGCCACCATGCCTGGCCAAATGGTTTTTATCATTAGTGCTATAGATTATAAAGGCTTTCTACCCCAAGAGTATATGTATGAGACTACACACATACACACACACACACACACACACATATGCACACACACACATCTATATATTTTTATGGTATATTTATGGTTCCATTTTTAATATTGAAATCATTAGTTAATCTAAAAATAATTTTGATGTATTATGTGAAATAAAGATCTAACACAATTTTTCCCTGAATGTTGTTACACCAATATGATTTATCAAATAATTAATATTTTGCCACTAACTTTTTATTTTTTATTTTTAGGAGTGCTTTTAATACAATAAGACTCACCAAGCAGATGTTGAACCTCATATATCTGAGCCTTCACAAGGGAGAGATAACCTCTAGTGTCAGGTATACAGGAACTATGTTGCACTTTCTGACCTGCTCAGGTTCTTTGTCAGAGTTATGTTACTGTCAATGTCTATGGCTGAAGCCATCTTAAGTCTACCAGCTTAGTCACCCCAACATTCTCAGGGAAGGCAGGACTTTGTACTCTCCAGCCCCGGGAGAGACTCATGAGACACCTGAGTTCATTGGGAGTCTTTATTCTCTCCTCTCTGGCTGACTGGCATTGGTGAGGACATGGCCCATCTTTAGCCAAGAGGACCTGAGCTATATTCTGTTGGCGGCATACAGAGAAAGTTTACTTTGTTCATGGACATTATTGGTGTCATGTGAGATTTGTAATAGGTTTTTCCAGCCTCCAACTCACTTGGCCTGGGCAAGTACTTGCCTCATGCTGCTCTGGTTTATGAAAATAAAAGGCCCCGAAGTTTAAGCAGCCTTTAATCTTGGGGGTTCTGTTCACTGTCTGGAGTGGATTAACAACAGGCTCTACCAAACCGAAGAGGTAAACAGCCTTCGTGAGGGTCTCCAACTTCATGTGCCTCAAATGAGACAGCAGGGTAGGGGAGAAGAACTCTCAGTCTAGTTTGGTGTTAACTTCCATTGCTGACAAAAGATTGTTAGGTAAGAATTTACATCTTTGTGGGCCTGATTTATGTGGACTTCAGTTATTTGAGGGCCAATATGTCACTTTTAGGAGGGTGCTGCTGCTGTGACAACCTGCAGTGTTTGGGAACAGCATGGATTGGGTGTCTTGTTTACAACTTGTGTCCCATGTTGCTCAACACTATTGATGGGAAGCTGTTTCTCAGGACCCGGTGAGTGGCCATATTCCCTGAAGGCCAGAATCTGGTACACAGGTCACTTGTAAGGCCTCAGGTGGGTTTAATCTAATCACACAATCCTCCGAAGTGGACGGCCTTTCCCAGCTTGGGTGGCATCTTCCATCGAGTCCATGGGAAAAGATTTCTCTTTCACCCACAAATCTTAATGGTATAATCCTCCAAAATTCTGCTCCTTTCCACCCGACTCTCCTGGGCTCCTAAAGGAAGCACCACTAATTTTAAATGTTAACTTTATCTCATACTCTTACAGATATCTGAACATATTTCTAGGTGTTCTGTTCTATTTATCTTTCTGTTTATTCTTGTACTAGTTCCATGCTTTAAACTTTGTGGTAGCTTTATAATACACTTAAAAATCTTATAACTTTCATATAGTTTTCAGTTTTTGGACATAAATTGGTGCTGCATTATTCTTTAATTTCCATTTCTTTGTCTAGTGATGATTTGGAGCAGCTTTTAATGCTTGTTGACCATTTGGATTTACTTTCCTGTGAATTTCCTACACCCTTTATCTGTCAGCTGCTTTGCAAGTAGTTTTGCAACTCTATTATTATTTCTCTTTTTTCCTTTCTTTCTTTCTTTCTTTCTTTCTTTCTTTCTTTCTTTCTTTCTTTCTTTCTTTCTTTCTTTCTTTCTTTCCTTCCTTCTTTTTGAGATGGAGTCTCACTCTGTTGCTCAAGCTGGAGTATGATGGCGCGATGTTGGCTCACTGAGAACTCCACCTCCCGGGTTCAAGCAATTCCCCTGCCTCAGCCTCCTGAGTAGCTGGGATTACAGGCACACGCTGCCATGCCTGGCTGATTTTTGTACTTTTAGTAGAGATGGGGTTTCACCATGTTGGCCAGGCTAGTCTCGAACTCCTGGCTTCAAGTGGTCTGCCTGCCTTGACCTCCCAAAGTGTTGGGATTACAGGCTTGAGCCACCGCGCCCGGCTTTTTTTTTTTTTTTTTTTTTTTTTTATTCTCGCTCTGTCACCCAGACTGGAGTGCAGTGGCATGATCTCGGCTCACTGCAACTTCCACCTCCCAGGTTAAAGCGATTCTCCTGCCTCAACCTCCTGAGTAGCTGGAACTACAGATATGCACCACCATGTCTGGCTAAGTTTTCTATTTTTTAGTAGAGATGGGGTTTTGCCACATTGCCCAGGCTGGTCTTGAACCCCTGAGCTCAAGTGATCTGCCTGCCTTGGCCTCCCAAAGTGCTGGCATTACAGGCATGAGCCACCATGCCTGGCATCAACACTATTTTTTTTTTATTTATGATATCTTTTACTATATATAAATGTTTAATTAAAAACAAATATATTTACAAGGTCTATCTTAATTTTATAGCTTCTAGGTTTTCTGTCTTAGTTAATAGGGCTCCTGATACCTAGCTGTACCTAAAGTCTCCTAAATTTTCTTGCAGGATATATGCTATTTTAAATTTTAAATAATTTATCTGAATTAATTTTTCTATGTGGTATAAGATGAAGGTCTAACATTTTTTTTGGATGGATAGCCTGTTGCACCAACACTATTTATTAAGTAAACTCTTTTTCATGAATAGATATATTGTTTTTATCATACATTAAATTTTTACATATACTGAGTTACTTCTGGGTCTCTATTTTGTCCAGTTTTGTCTGGAGTCTCTATTTTGATCAGTTTGTCTACTCCTGTGCCAATACTATACTATGCTCTATGTAATGCAATACAGTGCCTTGACAAGTACTGAGTTATTTCATTACAGTAGCAGAAAGGCATTCTCAAACATGTAAGCATTAAGAAAAAGCACCTTTGAGTACTTAAGAACATTTGAGTTCATCTGAAAAAATTATTTAATAAAATTCAGGCAACAAAGAGATAAAGAAAAGAAATTAGAAAGTAGGGAGATCAGGCCATAAAAGGACTCATGGGGAACATAAAATTCATTGAAATAACAAGCTATCATCAAACAACTGTAAGAAGTTGTTGTAAACAGTATGTATATAAATGTAATTATTATTGATAAATAAAATCAGTTGGTGGTTGTTTGGCAATTTGACAGTATGTATAAAAATTTATAATGCACATGACCTTTGACTCAGGGATTCTACTCACTGTTCAAAGGTGTATGCGTGCTACCGTATTTTGTAGTGGCAAAAGACTGGAAACAACACAACACTTCATTGATGGGGAATTGGTTAAATCAGTGTTATATGAAACAATATATGAACATTTGTTAAGTGTCAAAAGCAGAGTACAAAGTGTTGTATACAATATGCTCCCATGTATGTTAAAGTTATTAATACACACATATATTTGTATTTGCATAGAAAATGTTAGCAGGAAAAAAGCCAGGCACACCCACTGCTCTCTTGGAGTTTGTAGACTAGCAGGGAAGATATACATGCAACAAATAATTGCAAGTTTATTGAGTGTACAGAATAGTAGGGTTCTCTGTGGGAATACATTAAGTGTGTAATAGGTAGATTTAATCAGGTTTAGGGGGTTAGAAAAAGGCTTTTGGGGGAAGTGATATTTTAATTCTTACTTAATGAATGCTTACTATTTAATTTTAACATAAAATTATTTAGGAGTTAGATCCATGAAGGTTTGAGCAAGATTGTGGGTGGGAAACAAACATTCCAGGTAGACAAATTGTAACTATGAAGGCTGTTGGTGGAGGTGAATGGGGTGGGAGGGGCATTGCATATTCAAAAAATAGGACCACTATGACTGAAGCATAGAGGGCTGAGGTCGGGGTGGGAGAGGAAAAGAGCACAGCTGAAGCAGGTGAGGCAGGCAGGATTCATAGGACCACCACAAGGCCATGGTCTGGAGTTTGGTCACTGCCCTTTGGACAATGGTGAGTCACTGAAGGATTTTAATCTGTTAGGACAGGAAAGTGGGGCAAAAACCTTATTAGATATGTTTTTAAAAAAGCTCTGACTGTTGTGTGTTGAATGCACAGGAGGAGAACAACAAGAGATGGAAAGGCTATTGTAGAAGTCCAAATGAGAGATGAAGTGTTGGCAGTGGAGAAGGAGAGAATGAATGGATTTACAGATGTTTAGGCATCAGAATACATAAGATTTGGTAATAGATTGAATTCAGGTTAGGCATCAGAATAGATAAGATTTGGTAATAGTTTGAATGCAGGCAGTGAGGAAGATAGAAACGTCAAGGAGGATTCCTGGTATGGAGTTGAACAGCTGTTTGAATGGTGCTGCCATTTACTAAGATAGGGAATACATAAGGAGGAAAAATAAGTGGGAGATGATTCATTCAACTCTGGATCTATTGAGATTGAAATGGTAGGTAACATCCACACACAGATGACAGGTAGGCAGATACATGTATGGGTTCATCTGAAAGTCAGAAGAGATGTAGGCCTCGAGGTGGAGATTAGGAGTTGGTGATGTAGAGATATATCTGGAATCACTGAGTTCATGAGATTGTGTTGTAAGAGAGTACGTAGTGCAGGGAGAAGGGAGCCTGAGGAAGGTCTGAGGAGCACCTGTGCTTTTAATGGTCAGGAAGAATGGGAGGATCACTGAAAAGAGAACTGAAAAGGGAAGTCAAAGATGTAGGAGAAAACTCTCCAAGTAGTTTCTGGGAAGTAAGGAAGTATGTGTCTTAAGAAGACAGTAGTCACCTGTGTCAATGTGCTAAGAGCTAAGACGTTGAGTTCCAAGGAAGCCTGAGACATGTCTACTGGTACTGGTTACAAGGAGGCTTCTTTGTAATGTGTTAAAAAGTAACCAGGATAAGTGTAGTGAAAACTCGTCTAGATGTGGGTTGAAGGTAAATATGAGGTGAGAATATAGAGTTGAGGTTTATTCTTTTAAGAAGTTTCGTTGTGAAGTGAAGGACAGAGGCAGAACAGAAACTTGAGGGTACATGGGTCCTAGAAAGTTTATATTTTTATTTTTAAAATATCAGTAAGAAGGCACAGTAAAGAAAGAGAGGTTGGAGATATAGGAGAGGGGGTTAGCCATTAACCATTTTTGTCAAGATTCCTGAGAAGGCTGGGGAGGTGAGACCTGGAGCACAGATAGAGGGATGCTTGGCTACTAGTAAGAAGTATGAAACAGGAGAGGGGTAGGTGCAGATACAAGTGGGCATGTGGATGTGATGGCAAGATGTTCAGGTAACTTCCACCTGCCGGAAGTTGGGTTCAGGTCAGCTGCTAAGAGCTAACAGTGCTGGGTGAGCCATCTGAGAAGCAGAAGAAGGCTTGCATAGTTGCGGGGTGCTGGAGAGGGAGCTGACTGGAAACTCAGCAGTCACTAGAGAGCCTTGCACTTCTTTATATGAGAGGCAAAATCCTGAGGTTTGGGTAGTGTGATTTGAATTATTTTAGGTAAAATCCGGGTAGAGCTATCTATAAACAGTTTATAGACCACCTCCAGTGTAAACTTTTAATAGTCACATGAAAAACAACACAAAACAAAACTTTTGAAGAGTAGACTGGTTCTCCTGTACCATGATGTAAACTGAAAGTCAATGTCAACTAAAAAAATCTAGAAAAATACGGATATAACCATATATACCTTAAGCATATGAGACATATACAATTCAAATATACAAAGCAAATATTTTAGAGTTTTTTCCTCTATACTATTACCAAATGATTTTTTGGGACAGGTGCTGGGCTAGAGGGAAAAGACCATGGAGTTTGGAGTCAGGGAGATTTGGCTTAATCTAGCATTACTGATGACCGGAAAGTCCTATCACTGGGTGTATTAGGTCCTTCTTGCATTTCTACAAATAAATACTTGAGATTGGGCAATTTATAAGAAAAGAGGTTTAATTGGCTCACGGTTCTACAGGCTATAGAAGAAGCATGCTGGCACCTGCTTCAGAGAGGCCTCAGGGAGCTTTTACTTATGGCAGAAGGCAAAGCCGGAGCAGACACTTTACATGGCAGAAGCAAGAGCAAGAGAGCGAGAGGGAAGATGCTGCATACTTTTACACTATGAGATCTCAGGAGAATTTACTATCACAAGAACAGTACCAAAACAGAGGGTGCTAAACCATTCATTTGAAATCTGCGCCCATGATCAAATCACCTCCCACCAGGCCCCACTTCCAACAGTGGGGATTATACTTCAAGATGAGACTTGAGCAGGCTCACACATCTAAACTACATCACTGGGCTTCAGTTTTCTCATCTTTAAGTTAATAAAATCTACCTGAATTGTGTTGCTGTGAGGATTAAGTAAAGTGATATATATAAAAGATCTAGATTTGTGCATGACATGTATTGTGTGCTCAGAGGAATTCTTTTACTTATTCTTGACTTATAGGATCTACAAGATTTATTTACAGGGCTCCCCTGAATGATCTCTTCTTGCCTGTCCAATCAACCCATAAACATTTATCTAACACTAGTCATCTGGTGCTTAGTCATGTGCTAGGAACCAAGGAAACAAAGAAAAATGAGCCGTAGTCTTTGCCCTGGAGCTCTTTGTGCTGCACTTAAAATATGTTTTCATGTAAGAGTTTTACGAACACATTTCCTGAGTCTGTTAGTTGCTTAACTAAATTGACTATGTAATATTCTAGCCCAGTGGCTAATATATCAGAGCCATCTATTGTATCTTATTTTTCTTCTCCTTTTCCCCCAAAGTAAAATATAGGCAATAGCAGTTTTATAACCAACTGATGTAAGGAAATCTGATGTATGATTTAGAATTACAAGTAGCATACAATAGGTATGGAAAGGAACCATTGACAGCAATAACCATCTTAGGAAAGCTGACCTTTGGGCATGGACTTCCAAGATTGGTTGCCTGTTTTGCCCTAAATAGAATCCCTGACATGGTCTAAAAGTTCCACATCCTTTTGTGACCCTGCCGGTGTTTCCTGTGGTTTTGCCTCCGGAATATCCTTTTCATTTCTGAAGGCTGAATTTCTGACACTCATATCTGATTTAGATTTCTCAAGGTTCCTTGAAACAGTTTTTCTTCTTACTAAAATTTAGAATTTGCTGTCTAATCTTTCTTTTAGCTCAGTAAGAGGAATCGAATTCTCTGAATCTGTAATGGGTCACTGCCTTTCAGTCTGATGCTGTAACTTTAGTAGTTCCTATGCTATTCATTTTCTTAGTGAATTCTATCTTTTTTGTTTGTTTTATGAAATTAAAAAAATTATGTGTGTGCATTTTTTATTGGAGAAAATTAAAATACATAAGATCAGAGCATAAGATGTAAAACACCTCATTTTTTTTCCTCATCCCTTCCACTTCCTATAAGTAACACTGTTAACACTTTTTTGCAGATATTATTCTATGTATTTTCATGCATATGAATGTCTATATGAAAGATGCATATATGTATATATTTTAACAAAACTGAGATTTTAGGATACAAATTCTTCCATGATTGGCTTTTCTTACTTAAGAGATATTGGAGCTATTTGGAGCTACCTCATTGTTATTAACAGCTGCAGATTATCCTGTATCATGGATAAAACCAAACTCCTCTTGATATCCAAAGCTGAACCTCTGGGTGTTGCCTCCATACCTGATCCTCCCACATTCTTCTCCATTTCAGTTCAGTTCATAGCTGCTCAGACCGGAACCAAAATCTTTCAGTTATCTTTCACCTCACCCCTCTTTTTCTTTTTAGCAATTATCATCTGACATATATTTATTTATTGCTGTATTTATTACCTATCTCCTCACAGGTATATACGCCTCATTTTTTCAGGTCAGGAACAAGAGATGGTGACAGTAAAGAGCACCACGTAAACCTACTGAAAGAAGAAAAAAGTGTGTGGGGGGGAGGGAAGCACATTTCACCAACCCTGGGCTATCTCTTCTCTGTAACTTCTGTAGGAATTCAGATATTTACTCCTTAATTACCTGGTATCCCCAACTCTCAAGTGTCTGTTCTCCTGGAGTCTTTTACTGCTCATATCTGTTTAGTCCATAAGTCTTATCAATTTTTCTAAATATATCGTGGCATCCATCCACTTCTCTTTAACACTATTACTGTTGCCCTATTCTAAGACATCAAATTGGCCAAGACTATTGCTAGAGCCTCTTAAACTGGCCTCTGCCAGCTACTGTCCCCGGCCTTTGCTCTCTCTTCTCATAGTCTCCACGCTGCACTCAGAGTGATCTTTTCACAATGCACAGCTTAAAACCTGTCAGTGACTTCCCCTTGTCCATACCCAGGAGTCAAACTCATGATCTCTCACATTGCCTACAGGGCTCTGCCTCTCTTTCTAGCCTCTTTATGTCTCATTTACTCCCTTACCTCCTATACTTCAGCCATGCTGATTTTCTGTCGGTTCCTCTCTCAGGCCTTTGCACAAGCAATTCTCCTGGCAGGAATGCTCTTTCTTTCTACCTTTCATCTTACATCATTTAGGCTTCACTTTACATATCTTTTTCTTAGAAATGCCTTCCATGACTCCATAGACTGTGCTCTGGACTTTTCCTGTGTAATATGCACATAGTTGTACTTGGTTAGTATCTTTTTTCCTAGTGAGACTGTATGCTCCCTGGGAACAGAGTCCACGTTTGGCTTCATTACGGCCAGACATACATTGGATTCTCAAAAGATGTTTGCTGAATGACTGAATGTGGTATAAACCTTGGAAGAGTGAAAATTCTCTGAAATTACTGCCTCAGCCTTGACTCAAGAGGTGATAATATGGCATAAACTTGTACAGATGAGAGGAAATAGAAGGAGGAAATAGAAGAAGAAAACCTGGTAGGATGGGGCAGAATCTTTTTCTGTAGTCTCTCCTGAATTAGGTTCCATCAATGCCCTAGTGAATTAGGGTTAAGACCAGAACTACACTGTAGTTAAGAAAGAATTATTTTCCACTTTTGCATATATGTGTATAATTTAATTACATGTAATTAAATATATGATGTAATATATGAAATTAAATCATAAATTATGTATTGCATATATTTATGTATAATATATAGTATGGTATACATACTTATATATATAATGTATGTAATTGTTTAGAAATTAACTTTTAGAAAGTTGAATGTGTTTCATTCCATAGCATTGGTTACTTCTCAAACAATTCTTTTATCCTTATAAAGATTAAGTTAAAATAATGCCTTGAGCTATTCTTTTTTTTTTTTTACAACTTGCTATGTGCAGTATATTGTGCATCAATTACACCTCAGTAAAGTTGTTTTAAAAAAACATTGCCAATGGTTTCCAATCTTGGGTCTAAAATTTTGACTTTAAAGTACTTTTTTTGAAAACCCAGTGCATAACCTTCTTGGGAAACTGGAATCTGGACACTTCATTAGAAATTAAAGACTATTTTTTCAGATTATAAGTAACTCTCATCTCTCCTGATTTTGCCAGGGCCTAATAGATCTGGGACTACTGCCCTCATCTCACTAGGCTTCTGTATCATCTAGAAAATGAGGACTGTAACAGTGCATGTGATGCACTTAGGACTAGATTGGTAACTGCTATAATTATGATTATTCTATCCTTCCACCTCAAGTTATTCTTAAAGACTTGACTTAGTCTCAACTGACTTTTTTTTCCTTTTCTTTAGTGGCCTCAACTGGAATAATTTTAACTCCACTGATGCCTCCTACAATCAAATAATCAAATCAGCCACCTCTCTGGAGAAATAATGAAAACAGATTGTTCTGTTCTTATTCTTAATTTAACATTTTTTCATCTTATAAATTGGATACAATTGAAGGTAAAAAGATACAAAGTCTGCTAAAGTTTTGAGTGACAGAAGATAGAATATGATCTCACTGGCCGGGTGCGGTGGCTCATGCCTGTAATCCCAGCACTTTGGGAGGCCAAGGCAGGCGGATCACAAGGTCGGGAGATCCAGACCATCCTGGCTAACACGGTGAAACCCCGTCTCTACTAAAAATACAAAAAATTAGCCTGGCGTGGTGGTGGGTGCCTGTAGTCCCAGCTACTCCGGAGGCTGAGGCAGGAGAATGGCGTGAAACCGGGAGGCAGAGCTTGCAGTGAGCCGAGATAGAGCCACTGCACTCCAGCCTGGGCGACAGAGCGACACTCCGTCTCAAAAAAAAAAAAAAAAAAAAAAAAGAATATGATCTCAGCTGTAATTGCAGCATTGTTAAATTGGGACTATAATTTAAGAATTTAACCTTCATATTTAAAATTTGAGGGTTTTGTTTAACTGCAAGAATCCGTAAACGATGATGCCATTTTAAAGAGGAAAGAAATGAAAAGTAAATGGCACGGCTAACTTTTCTATTATATTTAGGTGCACTAACTTTTCTATTATATTTAGGTGCACCCGTAGAAAAGGACAAATTTAGCTCCAAGATTCCTTATGACAGACAGGCACAACACAGCAAGAAAGAAGCGTCTGACCATACTTACTCTTTAATCTGCAATGCTGGTTACAGCAGAATTTATAATCAGTTGAAGATTTGACGAACTATCAACGACCTCTCTGCTCCCATGTTTATCTTCATGATTGCTTATTTATTGCAGGAGCACGATATTTATTCTTAATAATATGCTAATCATAATTGCTAAGGAAATTGTTGGTTAGCCTGTCTGGCATTAGATGATCAAAAGGAAGTTACAATGGACATAAAAAACATTTCATTAGAAAACAAAAAGAATTGAAAGAGAGCACACTTTGATATCATTATGATTCGGCTCTTACAAATTATCATTAACAACGAGACTAACAAAATTCACTGTAAATATACAAAGCCAGGTTATTGCAACATGTAAATTAGAGTTTGCTCCAATCTATGGATGCTGAGGAAGTTCCCACAGGGGACAGTAATAAATAGTGGTTGCCCTAAGCAGAGAGCCAGTCCTAACTTAGTTCTACATCTTTTACTCTCTTCTTGCCTTTTGTTTTTGTGTTTCCAGCCTACTTTTGCTCCCTGGAATTCTCCATCTTTCCTTCTCCACTCTCCATAGGACATTTTGATAGGAATACATCATAATTCCATGTATGGCTTCTTCTTGGAATATTTACATGTATAATTACTTTATCTCTCATTGGAAAATTGGATTTTTGTTCCTGCTTAATTTTGAACATCACTTTTTTTTGTTTGTTTTGTTCTTTTTAAATAAGGAGCACTATCTTAGTGTCTTTAGAAATAGACTGTTTTCTACTTTGCCTTCTGGTGAAATGAATTCTGGATCTGAAATGAGACATGGAATAAATAAAGGAACTGCTGCCCAATGAGTTATAGCAGAGAATAAAGAGACATCCAGAGAGATTTAGCAAATATTTTCCTTGTAAGATCGTGTAAGCTTAGGCTGAGCGCAGTGGCTCATGCCTGTAATCCCAGCACTTTGGGAGGCTGAGGCAGGTGTATCATGAGGTCAGGAGTTCAAGACCAACCAGGCCAAGATGGTGAAACCTCATCTCTATTAAAACTACAAAAATTAGCCAGACGCAGGGGCAGGTGCCTGTAATCCCAACTACTTGGGAGGCTGAGGCAGGAGAATCACTTGAACCAGGTGGCAGAGGTTGCAGTGAGCCAAGATCACGCCACTGCTCTCCATCCACCCTGGGCAACAGAGTGAGACTCTGTCTCAAAAAACAAAACAAAACCCCAAAACATTATGTAAGCTTAAAAAGCCCTTAAAATGTATCTATGATAATATACTTAGAAATACCAGGAAAATGCAAAAATGACATTTAAAATGAAATGCAATAACAATAATTTGCAATCATTTTGCATATAATTCTTAGGGAATTATCCATATGGTTTGGTAAGAATCTAATTATGGGAGAAATTTACCCAAGAAAATAAAATGGGACTTTCTCTCAGATAACTGACAAGAGGTAGCCTAGAAAACAATATTGCTGAAACAAATAAAAATGAATCAAGGCCAAAATGCCTTAGATGTCCTTGAAAAAAATCAAGATGTTATTTAGAAGTATTTAGTAACTATTTCCATAGCAGACTTCAGAGAACGGGCTTGCAGTCAATGTGGTTCTCTCTGTAAAACCTGAGTAGCAGTGTCAGTAACCATTCATTCTGTGATCATTTGGAAGTTAGAGCAGGCTTGGAAAATGGGGAGATTTATAGAAAAACAAAGCTTATTATATGTAAGTAGCCTGAACATTTGATGAAAATAGTTAATCATACATAACCTAACCAGAAAAGAGAGGTAAAGAAATTATATACACCTGAAAAAGTTTCTAAATAGAATATATTTCAAAGTTACAACACTATGAGGGCCCAAAAGAGGATACTGTTGGATCAGTGAAATGTGATGAAATGATTTAGGTTGAATATGACACCAGTACCATGCTATTTTGGTTACTGTAGCCTTATAGTATAGTTTGAAGTCAGGTAACATGATGCCTCCAGCTTTGTTCTTTTTGCTTAGGATTGTCTTGGCTATGCGGGCTCTTTTTTGGTTTCACATGAAATTTAAAGTATTTTTTTCTAATTCTGTGAAGAAAGTCAATGGCAGCTTGATGGAAATACCATTGAATCTATAAATTACTTTGGGCAGTATGGCCGTTTTTATGATGTTGATTCTTCCTATTGATGAGCATGGAATGTTTTTCCATTTGTTTGTGTCCTCTTTTATTTCCTTGAGCAGTGGTTTGTAGTTCTCCTTCAAGAGGTCCTTCACATCCTTTGTAAGTTGTATTCCTAGGTATTTTATTTTCTTTGTAGCTATTGTGAATGGGAGTTCACTCATGATTTGGCTCTCTGTTTGTCTATTATTGGTGTATAGGAATGCTTGTGATTTTTGCACATTGATTATGTCTCCTGAGACTTTGCTGAAGTTGCTTGTCAGCTTAAGGAGATTTTGGACTGAGACAATGGGGTTTTCTAAATATACAATCCTGTCATGTGCAAACAGAGATAATTTGACTTCCTCTCTTCCTATTTGAATACTCTTTATTTCTTTCTCTTGCCTGATTGCCCTGCCCAGAACTTCCAATACTGTGTTGAATAGGAGTGCTGAGAGAGGGCATCCTTGTCTTGTGCTGGTTTTCAAAGGGAATGCTTCCAACTTTTGCCCATTCAGTGATATTGGCTGTGGGTTTGTCATAAATCGCTCTTATTCTTTTGAGATATGTTCCATCAATACCTAGTATATTGAGTGTTTTTAGCGAGAAGTGGTGTTAAATTTTATTGAAGGGCTTTTCTGCATCTATTGAGCTGATCATATGGTTTTTGTTGTTGGTTCTGTTTATGTGATAGGTTACGTTTATTGATTTGCATACGTTGAACAAATCTTGTATCCCAGGGATGAAGCTGACTTGATTATGGTGGATAAGCTTTTTTTTTTGAGACAAAGTCTCGCTCTTGTCCCCCAGGCTGGAGTGCAGTGGTGCTATCTCGGGCTCACTGCAACCTCTGCCTCCCAGGTTCAAGCGATTCTCCTGCCTCAGCCTCCCGAGTAGCTGGGATTACAGGTGCATACCACCATGCCCAGCCAATTTTTTGTATTTCAAATAGAGATAGGTTTCACCATATTGGCCAGGCTGATGGGTAAGCTTTTTAATGTGCTTCTGGATTCAGTTTGCCAGTATTCTATTGAGGATTTTCGCATTGATGTTCATCAGGGATATTGGCCTGAAATTTTCTTTTTTTGTTGTGTCTCTGCCAGGTTTTGGTACAGAATGATGCTGGCCTCATAAAATGAGTTAGGGAGGAGTCTCTCTTTTTCTATTGTTTGGAATAGTTTCAGAAGGAATGGTACCAGCTCCTCTTCGTACCTCTGGTAGAATTAGGCTGTGAATCCATCTGTTCCTGGGCTTTTATTGGTTGGTAGGCTGTTAATTACTGCCTCAATTTCAGAACTTGTTATTGATCTATTCAGGGATTTGAGTTCTTCCTGGTTTAATCTTGGGAGGGTGTATGTGTCCGGGAATTTATCCATTTCTTCTAGATTTTCTAGTTTATTTGCATAGAGATGTTTATAGTATTCTCTGATGGTAGTTCATATTTCTGTGGGATCAGCAGTGATCTCCCTTTTATCATTTTTATTGTGTCTATTTGATTCTTCTCTCTTTTATTCTTTATTAGTCTGGCTAGTGGTCTATGTATTTTGTCAGTGTTTTCAAAAAACCAGCTGCTGGATTCATTAATTTTTTTGAAGGGTTTTTCATGTCTCTATCTCCAGTTCTGCTCTGATCTGTTTCTTGTCTTCTACTAGCTTTTGAATTTGTTTGCTTTTGCTTCTCTAGTTCTTTTAATTGTGATGTTAGCGTGTTGATTTTAGATCTTTCCCACTTTCTCCTATGGGCATTTAGTGCTATAAATTTCCCTCCAAGCACTGCTTTAGCTGTGTCCCAGAGATTCTGGTACATTGTGTCTTTGTTCTCATTGGTTTTAAAGAACTTCATTATTTTTGCCTTAATTTCATTATTTACCCAGTAGTCATTCAGGAGCAGGTTATTTAGTTTCCATGTAGTTGTGTGGTTTTGAGTGAGTTTCTTAATCCTGAGTTCTAATTTGATTACACTCTGGTCTGAGAGACTGTTTGTTATGATTTCCATTCTTTTGCATTTGCTGAGGAGTGTTTTACTTCCAATTACGTGGTCAATTTTAGAATAAGTGCTATGTGGTGCTGAGAAGAATGTATATTCTGTTGATTTGGGGTGGAGAGTTCTGTAGATGCTTATTAGGTCCACTTGGTCCAGAACTGAGTTCAAGTCCTGAATATCGTTGTTAATTTTGTCTCATTGATCTATCTAATATTGACAGTGGGGTGTTAAAGTCTCCCACTATTATTGTGTGGGAGTCTAAGTCTCTTTGTAGGTCTCTAAGAACTTGCTTTATGAATATGGGTGCTCCTGTATTAGGTACATATATATTTAGGATAGTTAGCTCTTCTTGTTGCATTGATCCCTTTAACATTATGTAATGCCCTTCTTTGTTTTTTTTTTTCTTTTTGATCTTCGTTGGTTTAAAGTCTGTTTTATCAGAGACTAGGATTGCAACTCCTGCTTTTTTTTGCTTTCCATTTGCTTGGCAAATCTTCCTCCATCCCTTTATTTTGAGCCTATGTGTGTCTTTGCACATGAGATGGGTCTCTGAATACAGCAAACTGATGGGTCTTGACTCTTTATCCAATTTGCCAGTCTGTGCCTTTTAATTGGGGCATTTAGTCCATTTACATTTAAGGTTAATATTGTTTTGTGTGAATTTGATCCTGTCATTATGATGCTATCTGGTTATTTTGCCACTTAGTTGATGCAGTTTGTTCATAATGTCGATGGTCTTTACATTTTGGGTTTTTTTTTTTTTTTTGAGACAGAGTCTCGCTCTGTCACCCAGGCTGGAGTGCAGTGGCCAGATCTCAGCTCACTGCAAGCTCCGCCTCCCGGGTTTATGTCATTCTCCTGCCTCAACCTCCCGAGTAGCTGGGACTACAGGCACCCGCCACCTCGCCCAGCTAGTTTTTTTTTTTTTTTTGTATTTTTTTAGTGGAGATGGGGTTTCACCATGTTAGCCAGGATGGTCTCGATCTCCTGACCTCATGATCTGCCTGTCTTGGCCTCCCAAAGTGCTGGGATTACAGGCTTGAGCCACCATGCCCGGCCCCAGTTTGGTTTGTTTTTGCAGTGACTGGTACTGGTTTTTCCTTTACATATTTAGTGCTTCCTTAGGAGCTCTTGTAAGGGAGGCCTGGTGGTTACAAAATTCCTCAGCATTTGCTTGTCTGTAAAGGATTTTGTTTCTCCTTCACTTATGAAGGTTAGTTTGGCTAGATAGAAATTCTGGGTCGAAAAGTCTTTTATTTAGGAATGTTGAATATTGGCTCCCACTCTCTTCTGGCTTGTAGGGTTTCTGCAGAGAGATCTGCTGTTAGTCTGATGGGCTTTCCTTTGTGGGTAACCCAACATCTCTCTGGCTGCCCTTAACATTTTTTCGTTCATTTCAACCTTGGTGTATCTGGCAATTATGTGTCTTGGGGTTGTTCTTCTCGAGGGGTATCTTTGTGGTGTTCTCTGTATTTCCTGAATTTGAATGTTGGCCTGTCCTTGCTAGGTTGGAGAAGTTCTCCTAGATAATATCCTGAAGAGTGTTTTCCAGCTTGGTTCCATTTTCCCCATCACTTTCAGGTACACCAATCAGACATAAGTTTGGTCTTTTTACATAGTACCATATTTTTTGAAGCCTTTGTTTGTCCTTTTTCATTCTTTTCTCTCTAATCTTGTCTTCATACTTTATTTCATTAAGTTGATCTTCAATCTCTGATATCCTTTCTTTCACTTGATTGATTCGGCTATTGATACTTGTGTGTGCTTCATGAGGTTCTCGTGCTGGGTTTTTCAGTTCCATCAGGTCATTTATGTTCTTCTCTAAACTGGTTATTCTAGTTAGCAATTCTTCTAATCTTTAACCAAGGTTCTTAGCTTCCTTGGTGGGTCCATTCTTAAAGGTAACACTGTAATAGACAAACATTTCTTTTTGGGGAACAAACTATATATCTCCAATTTTTAGTTCAGTTTTGTATCATGTGAAGTAGAATAGTGCACCAAGTAATGTCAAAAGATGACTTGTGAAGTCCCAATGCTGCCACTTACTAAATGTGTGATCTTTGGCAAATTTATAAAACTATGTTTTTGAGTGGGTATAATAGTATCTACCTTACTGGGTTATTGTGAGGCTCAAAGGAGTTAACAGATGTGAATATACTATACAAATACTAAGTAAAAGCCTGTAATGCTAAAGTAGTTTAATTCTCTCCTTTAGCTGAGCCAAACTAAAATCCTGTACATCAGTAGCTTATATCACAGTCTTCTGAAATTTAACAATTTCCAAGTAGGCTTAGCATTGGAAAGTTATTTCACCATGGAATAGAGTATGGGGGAAACTTAAGAATGTATAGTCATGGGGGACTATTGCTTATCAGTAGTTTGGTTGAATGGAGATGCTAATTTGTAATGTATCATCATATTTTAAAAACTTAATTAGTTTTCTGGAGGTAATTTTGCATTAAATGCATTCAATTAACTTCTCTAGAATAATTTTTTGCTTGGTGACTTTAGTTTCTGAGAACAATAACCATTAGTTGCTCTGTTCACTAGATCTTTCCTTTGTAGATTTCAGTGTCATTGCCACTCGAGCTTACTTTCTCGTAAGAAAAACTTTTCAGATCTTGGCTTCAAAGGTGCTGAAAAGAAAAATTTGGCATTTATAGTATGCTTTATTGAGTCAAAAAACAAAAAACAAAAAACAAAAAAACCCTGGTAAATTAAGTGAAAAAAAGAAAGTAAAACTTTCTTTTTTTCTAATTTTTTTTTTTTTGCTAATAAGACAACTGCCAAAAATGACTATGATGACATATAGTGGATTTTTGTGAAAGCATTGAATAGAATATGTATGGTTCTTTCAGTTGGAATGAAGAGCACAGTTCTGTGATTTCAGTCTGGTTCTGTGCTGAATGTCTTTGTTTAAGATATCTGTACACTTTTGGTCCTGTCTTTCCTATTGTGACAAGTTGCTACCTTCTCATGCCACCTCGATTAATCCTACATGAATTTTGTTGTGAACATTTGTATATAAATATCAATTTGTTCAATTTCATGTGAAAATCCTGGCCCCCCTCCTCACTTTTCAAGCAGATTCAGATGTAAACTGTCTTTTTAATTATTAGGTCTTTATTTATTTAACACATGTGCTTTGGATGTAAATTAAAAAAACATTAATTTTCTAAAGTCCTAATCATGGTATATGGAAAGATCGTTTTGTGTTCACATAGAAAGGTTTCCTAGTTTCCAAGTGGATTTAGTATGTTAATCTGTTAATAGTAAAGACTGGGAATGTTGTATTATTAATATTTTCACATAATAACCAGCGGGTTTCATGAAATGCTTATGTGAACATAATTTCACAATAAAACAGGTAAAACAAGAACATTTTAAATATAATTTTTATGTCACATTTAGTTTTTAAAATAAAATGGGATGATCAGATTTTCGAAAAGCAAGTAGCAGAATTGTATTTGATTATTGCCCCCAAATCACTTTTAGTGATTTTTAATAATGTGTACTTAGTTTTAAACATTTGTTTTAGGTCTTATTTCTTTGTTTTTACCCCTACTCCTACCATTCCATGTATGACTCAGATAATCACTTCTAATTATTCTTGATAACATTCAGGACTTTTTTCCCGTTTTTTAAAAAATTGATTGACATGATTTTAAATATCATGGTATTTTTCCTGCAAATTGCTTCCTTAAAGAGACTCTAAAAATCAACCTGTATGTATGTTATATTATTCTTATCAACAGGAGAACTTATTATTTTTTAAAAGAAATAGTAAAAGATGAAAACATAACCTGAAATGGATAACAGAACATAAACTGAATGGGCAGAAATAAAGACAGTTAAAGAAAAATGTGGTAAAGGATAAAGAAACAGGTCCTAGGGGATTATTTTAGGATACAATAGACAATGTAATACAGTAAAAAAAGAAAAACAGAAATGAAAGTCCTGAAGATAGGTGGGAAAAAATAGCAAGAAGGTATATTTAGGCAAGGCAGTAATAAAAAGTCAAAGGCTATGAGAAAACAAGATTTATTTTAAAATCCAAGTAAAGACTTGAAACATTTGTAATACATTGAGAATAACTGAACTACAAAACATACAGGAAAATATTCACAGAGGCAAAAACATTAAAAAGAATTTTAAAGTGTGTTACATTTCTACGCAGATTATTTCTATTTTTGAAAAGTGGCTATATTCAGATTAAAGATTACCACACAGTAATGTTTCTATGGTATAATTTACATTCATAGAGTTTATGTGTTTAAACTAATGCCATCAGAATGGAAAAGGACATTATTAAAGATATTATCTAAAGGTAAAGACCCAATCTAGAGAATATATTGGAAGGGAAACTTTCTTATTACGGTACAACACCAGCTGTCCTAACGGCTTTATAGAACATAATTGTGATTAAGCAGCACTCCTGCTGCTGGTGTAGGAGTTATAGCCAATAACAATGTATTGACATTTATATGGTTGTGATGCTCTGACCTGAACTTGCGTAACTAGTGCCCTAGTAATTGCCAAGTGTTTCACATTCACTGTAATGCCAAGATAAAAATAGCAAAGTTGATTAAATACAGTTAGATGCTAATATAAAATAATAAAGTTAAGTACTTCATATAATGTTGTTCCTGACAATTTGTTTTCCTCGTTGGGTAAGTGAATGCAATTTATGGAAAAATAGCCCTTCATATTATTTCCCTAAAGTTAGTCACCATGAATAATTAGTCTTTACTAAGCAGTTATTAAATCTTCACTCGCATTGTAAATCAGTTGAAAATGAGGAGCAGTAGGAGAAAGCAAGATTAGATTTTTAGAATGCTATTTTTTGTACGTTTTAAGCTACTAGGTCACCAGGTTTTTGTATTATTGTAATATATCAGATAATAAAATTTGATTTATTTAAACCTTCTCTTAAACATTTTCACCTTCTTCAATGCTGAAGACTCTGTAAAAAGTTGAATATTTACTTACAGTTCTATTAAGTTTTCCTCCAAATCAGATATTTCCCTCACTTCCTTATTTTGTGATAATAAATGTACTAATGGATGTTTTCATTGATGGGCCCCCTACTTAAGGAAAATGAAAACTAAAAATGATTCTGGTTCTTTAAAAGTTTGTTCCTATGGCACCGTCGTGTAAGCATACATATGGGACAGTAAAAATGGAAGACGACACATTAAATGACATTATTATAAAATGCAATACTCTTGGAATGATCCCTTATTAAATTAGGCTCTATGATCTGAGATGAATTTCCCCGATCCCTAATCCATCACTGGAGAAATATTAAAAGATAGGTCTCAACTGGTATTAGAATCGCACTCAGTCTCTACTTTCATTATTTTGAATTAGGGTGCTACTGGGGGAAAGCCTCTTAATGAGAATTAGAGTGATTCACTGGCCTTCTTTTGGATTTTGACAAGTAAAATATTAACTCTTCAGTCACAGCTGTCTGAATTAAAATACTTGGCAGCCGCAGATGCACAAATTAAATTGGCCTTTATGTTTCCATATTGCTGACCTCCTTAGAGGCAAAAACATCAAACTCAACAATAACAAAAAAGTCACAGTGTGTCATTTCTTGGAAGAAAATATATTTATTGAAGTTTTTATATTTGTTTCAGTTTTAACATATAATTGAACAACTCTAAGACATTTTGAAGTGAAATTTTGTTTTAATTATAAATTACATAAACTACAGCTACACATCAGTTATTTTAAACCATTAACTAGTTGTTAAAATAATCAGTGACATTTTGGGGGTTTTCTTGCTTGTTCAAATCCCATTAATCAGATCTGTGAGTTGAATATCAGAGTAAATACAGTGAATTCAGCATCAAAACATTTAAAGCACATTTGCTTGGAAATACACACAAAGATTTATCC